>NW_005871049.1:15371124-15371960 GCF_000147115.1 Myotis lucifugus | reverse complement strand
TCTCTTGACTCTACCACATTTCCACTTTTTCTCAACCCTTCATAGCTTCATTTCCCTCAGTACCCAGCTAAACTTCCATTGTCAACCATTTCTACTCAACTATAATCCTGGTTAAAAGCAACTTTTCACCTGCACACATACAGCTGAAAATGGACAGAGAAAACACAAAGCCATGCTGACTAGTGTCATTTCAAGTGCCAACCAGCAATCACTATACCGATTTCCAGAGCTAAGTCCATTTGCACACTAAAAGACATCCACTAAGAATATCCCAGTCTCCCTCCTGTCTTTCACATCATCAGTTATTCTTTCCACTGGCTTATTCCATCAGCATTCAAACACTGTATTATCTGACCCCACATCCCTCATTGCTTTATATTTTTGTAGCAAGACTACTTAAAAGAGTTGCCTATAATCAACTGTTTCAAATTTCTATTTTTTCTGGAATCCATTCCAAGCTTTAGTGACTATCATTCCATCAAAATATCTTGTCATGCCATTACTCTTAATAGCTTTCCAAGAGATCTCTTTGGTTCTACTCTTACGTCCTTCTGTTCCAACCACTGAAACAGTTCATTCTCTATACAGGAGCCAGAATGATCCTCTTAATGTGTAAGCCAATTCATGTCACACCTCTATTTGAAATCTTGCAATGGCTTCCCTACTCGCTCTGAATAAAAGCCAAAGTCCTTAAAATAACCAACGAGGCACTGACTAGCCTCTGTTAACATTCTGAGCTCATCTCCAACTAGTCTAGCTATTCATTTTGCCTGTCATGTGTTTCTGCTGTTAAGTCCTAGTATATACCAGACATGTTCTTGGCATTTTCTCTTCTC
>NW_005871049.1:15107965-15369150 GCF_000147115.1 Myotis lucifugus | reverse complement strand
CCCCCGCCGTGGGCCCTGCCCTGTGTGTGACAGGGTAGAGCCATAACCTCTCCATCGGCCCTGCCCTGAGTGTGATAGTGGCGGTGCCCCAACCCCCTGATCGGCCCTGCTCTGTTGGTGATAGAGGGTGGCACCCCAACCCCCCTCCACGGGCCTTGCTCTATGTGTGACAGGGTAGAGCCATAACCTCCCCATTGGTCCTGCCCTGAGTGTGACAGGGTGCAGCGCCCCAACCCCCTAATCGGCCCTGCTCTGTGAGTGACAGGGGGCAGCGCCCCAACCCCCTGATTGGCCCTGCTCTGTGAGTGACAGGGGGCAGCGCCCCAACACCCTGATCGGCCCTGCTCTGTGCGTGACAGGGGGTGGCGCCACAACCTCCCCATCGACCCTGCCTTGAGTGTGACAGGGGGCGGTGCCCCAACCCCTCAATCAGCCCTACCCTGAGTGTGACTGAGGGTGGCATTGCAACCTCCCGATCCGCCCTGCTCTGTGCATGACGGGGTGGTGCCCCAACTCCCCAATCAGCCTTGCTCTGAGCCTGACCAGGGCCTGCACCTAGGGATTGGGCCTGCCCTCTGCCATCCGGGAGCAGGCCTAAGCCAGCAGGTCGTTATCTCCTGAGGGGTCCCAGACTGGGAGAGGGCACAGGCCGGGCTGGGGGACCCCCCCCCCCACAAGTGCACAAATTTTTGTGCACCGGGCCTTTAGTTCTATATAATAAAAGGCTAATATGCAAATCAACTGAACAGCAGAATGACAGGTCGCTATGACGCACACTGCCCATGAGGGGGCAGCCACTCAACACAGGAGCTGTTCCCCTCCCACCCCCCTTTGGTCAGTGCGCTCCCACAGGGGAAGGGCTGCTGAGCCAGAAGCCACTGCAGGGGGGCTGAGGAGCCAGGGGTCCCACACTGAGAGGATGCAGGCTGGGCTGAGGGAACGCCCCCCCCCTCCCTCCAGTACACGAATCTCTTGCACTGGTGCTCTAGTATATAATAAAGTGATAAATTAAGAGGTTTGAAGATATTTCAGATCCGAAAAACTGTTCAAAATAGGTACTCAAACAATGACTGTCACTGTCCTTCTCCCGGCTGGGAGGCACAAGGGAAGTGCGGCATACATGAAAAGCATCTGCAGTCTACGACCAAAATTACTATAATACCGTGTGAAAGCATCTGAAGATCACTGTTAAGCGATGCTTCACATCGCACGAAATAGTCTAACCTATGATTACTGTAGATTATTAGTCTTATAAAACATCTAAGTTGGGAGTGGTACACAACTGATTTCAGGGTCATAAAATTGAAGGCATTTAGAAGAGACACTAAATAAATATTGCTTTCTTTTCCCCCACAACAATGAAATGATCTTCCTAAATGAATTATTTTTTTCTTAAATAGGGAGAACAAGGTTTTTAACTAAAAATAAAAGAAACCCTTTTGGTTCAAATAGAGGTTCAGAGCCCGTGGTTAACACTGCCAACGCATTATTGTCCGGGAGCTGGGACAGGATGACAATTCCCAGGCTAGGGGACCCATGGACTGAGGGCTGCAACCTCACCGCCGCTGCCGTTCATGCCTAGTGAGCAGTCCTGTGCGAGAGGATAAATGGAAAATAAAACACTGTCCTGACAGTCCTCTCCTTAGCCATACACCGCAAACATAGGCCAATGTCGTGTATGGGACGTGGAAGGGCTCTGACCGTACTGACTGCAATGGGCGAACCCCTGAAGGGAAACAAAACAAAACAAAACAAAACAAAACAAAACAAAACAAAAATCAAGGCATTCTGAGTGAAGACACCACCCCTGATCTCAAGGGGTCTGATTCAGGGGCCGAGGGAATAGTCACTAAGGGGAAAGCGAATGCTATAAAACTTCGCCTCCAAAAAAAAAGAACAAAAAATAAGCTAAAAGGGCGTTTCACTGGGAGATTTAGCTGGGGATCACCCCGGTGAAAAGCCGGGTACACGCTGTTCGACGAGAAAAGCAGAGCGACGTCCGGCCATCGTTCCTGCCAAGGCTGGGAGTGGACGAGGGCTACTCAACCTCACGGCAGCAATGACTATGGAAGGAGATGCCACGACTCATGCCACGGTCACCAACCGGGGGAAGAAAAGGCCACGACTCCCCCAGACCAGACACGCACGAGTGAAAATACACCCATTTTCCTGTGCCCGGGGAAGAGGGGGTGCTGTACATTCTGAAGGCGCCTGCCTCTCTAGGGGGCTCAAGCTCCGGGCAGAAGCGGGGTACAGGGGGATGGCAGCGGCGGGGGCTGGATCGTTGAGATGGCATCTGGGTCTATTCTCGCAGCCTCTGGCGGGCAACAGCGGCCGAGACCCAGAGCAGCTGGAACCGGAGCCCGACGCGCCGCGCCGCGCCCTCGCCGGCTGCCACGCGCCGCTGCGGTCCCCGTCGCCGCCACCTGAGGCCTAATCAGAGGTTCTAGAGTCTTCACCTCGCGGCGGAGGGCGGCCGATGGCCGAACGCCCCCGGGCTACTTACCTACCTGGAGAGAGCGACCTCCTGGCGGAGGGGAGCGCAGAGGCCAAATCGGCGTTTGCTGTCACTTCTCAGGTCCACAACGTGTTCCTACGGCCTCCGGCCAAAATGGCGGTGCCCAGCCGCGCCTCGCGCACGCCTTGGGGACGTAGGGCGCGCACGCGACGGAGAGCGCCGGGCGCGACGGAGAGGCGTGACGTCGTTGCGATGCGACGCCAATTCGACGTCACGGGGAAGCCGGGCTGCCCGGAGGAGCTCAGTGGGAGTGGTGCGGCTCTGCTGCAGGGCATCCTAGAAACCCGAGCTGCAGCGTACTCGGTCTGCAAGCTGTAAGTGCCTGAGCTTTTCCCGACGTGGAGAAGGGTTCTCCCGCAAGCACATGCGTTCTCTTCCCCAACCTCAGTCTTTTTGTTTTGTTTTGTTTTCCGCGCCCAATTTCCAGGCCGGTGGGTCAGGAATGGAGCGTTAGCCATGGCCCGTGTTAGCCCTTCCATCCAGCACAGGCGTCCAGCAGGACCCGAAGAGCCTGGTGCAGACGCTGACGTTCCTCCTTGGGACTCGGCTCCTTCTGGACTGCATGGCCAGGAACCCAGTCTAATCTGAACTCCGTGTTTTATCCACTTGGTGGCGTCCAGTACCAAGTCCGCCGGTTGAATTCCTCTCTAGTAGAGAAATGGGCCTTTCTTTTCTTTTTACAAATTTGACAGTTTTGAACACAGCTTGTAATTCAGCTTGTGGGAAAAAAAAATACTCGGGTCCTGGTATAATGTGGATATTCTTTTTTTTTTCAACGTTATTCAGCTTGTAATAATGGTCAGAGGTTTAATTGGTCTCACCTTTAAGACCTTTACCTTAACTTTGCGCATGGCAAAGTAGTTTGTATAATTTGAAAAATATGTGGGGTGTGGTGTGTGGCTATATATATATATATATATATATATATAATATATATATATCTCCCATTTTATTTCATTCAGTAAATTGCTAATTGAGCATTTAAGTTTTAGGCCTTTACGAATTTTACAGTCCAGTGCTATTTAGTGAGTATCTAAGTGCTGGTGTGGGGATTAGGGAACAACTGAGATCAAATAGGAGGTATCAAGGAGATAGTATATGGAACTATTGATCCAGGTTTATAATAGCATGTGTAACGATGTTCAGTAGCTGTAACTTCAAATTTCTGAGGCAGTTTTATATACTGTTCACTCTGCAAGAAGTTTTGTTTTTCCCATGTTTGCATAGATGTAACAAGATTAGCAACAGATGTGAAAGATTAAGTAAACTTTTGATTTAGAATCGGCCAGTTACACAGACCTTGAAGCCGTTTGTCTGACTTTATCTTCTATGGTAAGAGCACATACCGTATAAATCAGGGGTCCTCAAACTTTTTAAACAGGGGCCAGTTCACTGTCCCTCAAACCGTTGGAGGGCTGGACTATAGTTTAAAAAAAAACTATGGACAAATTCCTATGCACACAGCGGCGGCAAAAACACCCGGCGGGCCGGATAAATGTTTTCGGTGGGCCGCATGTGGCCCGAGGGCCGTAGTTTGAGGACCCCTGGTAAATGGAGCTTTTGACAACTAGTGGGGAAATGTGATTTTTCTCTTCATCACTTAATGGATTATTTAAAATGGAGACCCATAGTCACATATTTTGGGAATAAGAGTATTTCTATCTGAGTTTTCTAAGGAAAAAATGGCATTTGAATTAAGAAATGTTACTCATAGAGGAATAGCACTGTATAAAGCTGTGGAATTATAGATCAAGTCAACCTCTTTGACAGGAGAGGAAATAAAGTCCAGACCTGCGCAATGTCTAGGCTAGTTAAAGAAGGGGCTGAAGCTAAAACGGTAATTCTGTGCCCCTTTGCCTACTGTACTCTCCTGCTTGACACATAAAATATTTTACAAGCTGAATTCCCAAGATTTTTAAAATTACAGTGGTTGATTTATGTTAACTGCATTTGAGAATAAGATGGTTATTATCAAGGGTCTATCAGTGATCCATTTTGCTATTAAATGTTTATTTTTACCTTTTGAAAAAAAATTCAGGTCCTGGTATAATGTGGATGTTCTTTTTTTCTACGTAGAATATTTTAAAAATGACCACACCAAACAAGACACCTCCTGGTGCTGACCCTAAGCAGCTGGAAAGGACTGGAACAGTACGGGAAATTGGGTCACAAGCTGTTTGGTCACTCTCATCTTGCAAACCAGGTAAAACAAAACAAAAAAGCTGTTTGTAATAACTACTTACTAGTACAGTTTTCTTGTATTCTGGACTGACTTTAATATTATTTTTGTTTATATACTTTATTTTAATTCTAAAATAATTTGAGTTTTCATCTGTTATATATCGCTTCACAATTGCTTTACTACTATCCACTTGAACTTAACTGCATATGTCTTAAAGTCTCTTCTTTATCCTCCCCTATCTCTGCTATGATTAAGTTATTTGGGATAAGTGGGTGATACATTTTTTGAGTGATTACATATCCCAAAGTAACTTTATTTTACTCTTGGTTGAGATAGAAATCTTGAGTGTCAGTCTTTTTCTCTCAAAAATGTGTGGATACTATTTTACCATTTTCTTTTTTGTCGATGCAAATAAGATGGTATATACCTGTCTCGCTCTCTCTTTTTCATATAACTTGTTTTTTGGAAGCATTTAATCCAAGCATGTCTAACTCAAAGGCTAACACGGGCCAAATAAACAAGGTTTGTTTATGTGGGCCGCAAAAAAACCAAAGCTTCAATTTTCATAGAAACGTAGGTTTATTTTGATAGAGACATGCTGAATACAAAGGGCTGAAATAAATGAGTAACCATTAACATAAAATAATAGAACATTTTAATAAAAGTTAATATTTTCTTGAACATTAACTTATCAGACACTGAATAACTACACCAATTAATAAGTGTAATGCAAATAAACCTATTTTTCTTGTTCTCCAAAAGTGAAATATTTCCGGTTGCTCACACCAAACAAGTCAGTCCAAGACTAATGACATGGCAATTGGCTGCTAAAATATTCGCTGCTAGTATTAGTGGAGAGAAATAGTGCGCCTGCGTGTAAGGCACATAAGGGAAATGAATGCAACACGATTATAGTAATCAGTCATTAGAGAACGTTGTAGTTCGTTGTTAATAATTATGTATAACAGGATATTGTAAAAATTAAGTGAGGAAATTTTTATTAAAATGTTTCTTACATACTGCAAAAATATTCGTTGTGGGGCGCGAGTTTGACATGCTTGATTTAAACCATCCTGTTTATCAAACTTTGTGGACAGATATATATATGTACACATATATGTATAGTTATATATGTGTATACAGACACACATATATATACACTGAGTGGCCCAGATTATTATGACCACCTGACGTTTGTAGGCAAATTAGCTGTAATTTCGCGCTGAAGTTGCTAGAGAGCCAGACCATTATAAATAGAGAAGCAGGTTGTTTACCACGACAGTAGAAGTTATTTTTTTCTGAAGATATGGGTAAACAATGCGACTTAACAGCCTTTAAACGTGGGATGATTGTTGGCGCTCAGAGCCATGGAGCGAGTATCAGCAAAACAGCCGAAGGCCTGTTCCAACAGCTTTGCTGTCTGCAGTTACCAAGATAAAACATCTCCAATTCGCATAGAAACACAAGGATTGGACAGTCGAGCATTGAAAACAAGTCATGTGGTCCAATGAATCACGTTTCCAGTTGCATCATGCAGATGGCAGAGTGAGAATTTGGCGGAAACAGCATGAAAGCATGCACCCCACATGCATGAGTACAACCCTTCAAGCTGGTGGGGGCAGTGTTATGGTTTGGGGCATGTTTTCCTGGCATGATTTGGGCCCTTTAATTCGTGTGGAACAACGTCTGAATAGCATAACATACCTAAGTATCATTGCTGATCAGGTTCATCCTATCATGTTGGTGGCGTATCCCAATGGAGATGGCTTCTTCCAACAAGACAGTGCGCCATGCCATGGTGCTCGTATTGTGCAGGAGTGGTTTCAAGAACATGAGGGAGACTTTACCTTGCTTAGGTGGCTCCCACAATCACCAGATCTCAATCCACTTGAGCATCTGTGGGACGAAGTTAAAAGAGCCATCAGGCAGCTGGTTCCACAACCATCAAATCTCACAGAACTGGACAGTGCTATTCATCAGGCCTGGTGTCAGATTCCTCGCATCACCTTTCAACCTTCCGTGGAGTCAATGCCAAGAAGAATTGCCGCAGTATTGAAGGCAAAAGGTGGCCCAATAAGTACTGATGGGGGGGTCATAATAATCTGGCCACTCAGTGTATATTTATATGTGTGTGTGTGTGTATATATAGATATATATATATATATATATATATATATATATATATGGTTATTTTATATTTTAAATATACAGCTCTTTCTTTAGCATGAGAATTTATTGTCACTTGTGGTGTTTTTAGGATTTGGAGTGGATCAATTACGAGATGACAATCTAGAAACTTATTGGCAATCAGATGGCTCCCAGCCTCATTTAGTGAACATCCAATTCAGGTAATACATTAAAAATTTTTTTCTTGAATTTATTGCAGTGATGTTGGTTAATTTCGGAACTCTTTAGGCCTGCTGGTATGGAATTGGAGAAGGAAAATCCATAATTGCCAATTCTCTCTTGGTGATCTAGCATTGGAGCTCCCTGTGTGTGACTACATGTCTGAAGTTAACTGTATCTTATGCATCTTTTGTGGTTGAGGGAATCTGCTTCCAGTCACTTAATGGTGCTGTGGGTGATTCACCTGCAACTCTCTTGATGAGGATGCATTCATCATTTGCTCCTTCCTCAATTCTGAGGCCTTTGGGGACACCTCTAGCTTCCTGCTGAGGATTGTTTTTCCTTACTAGCCAGAAACTAATATAACCCTTTAGGTTAGCAGGTTGATGAAGTTCCCTTCCACTCTTAGTGTATTTACACTTTTTTTTTAATGAATACTATTAGATTTTCTCAGATGCTGTTTCTGTATCTAATTATATGACCATATGATTTCTCTTCTTTGGTCTGTTGAGATGGTCAATTTTAATGATTTCTTTTATTGTAAAATACACATACCATTTATCACTTTCAAGCATATATTTCAGTGGCAGTAAGTACATTCTCATTGTTTTACAACTGTTACCATGTCTAGAACTTTTTATTATCCCAGACTGAAACCATAACTCCCTATACTTTTCTTTACCCAACCGCTGATCACCACTGTTATACTTTTCTGTCTGTTTATTCTGTTTAATTTGTTAATTTGTTAATTTGTTAATTTATTTTTTAATCCTCACCCAAGAATATTTTTCCCCCAATTATTTTTTAGAGATAGTGGAAGGGAGGGAGGAGGGGGAGAGAGGGAGAAACATCGACATGAGAGAGACACATCGCATGTGCCCTGACCAGGGCCAGATCAAACCTGCAACTGAGGCACGTGCCCTTGACCGGGAATTGAACCCGTGACCCTTTGGTCTGTAGGCTGATGCTCTAACCACTGAGAAACCAGTCAGGGCTCTGTCTATTTATTTTTTATATCTATCAATTTTGGCCATTTGACATCTTCTTTGGAGAAATGTCTATTCAAGTTCTTTACCCATTTTTGAATTGCTTTTTTGTTTTCTTGCTGTTGAGTTTTGGAATTCTTTATTCTGGATATTAATCTCTTATCAAATATGACTTTTAAATGTGTTATCCCTTTCTGTGTGTTGCCTTTTTACAAAAGTTTTTCATTTTTATAAACTCCAATTTATTATTTACATTCCTTGTGGCTTTGGTATTATATCTCATTGACTGGTTATAATTGTTCTATTTTATTATTAGTTGTTGTTAATCCCTTACTGTGCCTTATTTATAAATTAAACTTTATCATAGGTATGAGACTCCAATTACATATTAATCTGCTTTATACTGTCTCATAGACCACTGATATTATATTCATTTTAATGAGGGATGAGAACTTTTTGTTTTTTATGCTTCTCTTTGGAGAGTTTCTATAGCTTAATCACTGTCTCTGCAATGATTAAGCTGCTATTAATCCCATTCAATAAATTTCTTATTTCAGATTTCTTTTTCATATCCAGAAATTCCATTTGGTTTTTAAAATATCTTTTATCTCTTCCCATTTTCATGTTTTCTTTTAATTTTTTTAACAGATTTATGGCAGACTGGATTTTTCAGAGTGCTCACAACATTATTACCTATTGCACATGCTCACCTACAACTTTGCTACTCTCTAATCAAGAGATGGCATCATTGTGTCTCCCCCTGAAACTGGTTGGGTCTTGGCAGATTTCTTGCCTAAGAGTATGGATGTATGATACTGTTATTTCTGAGGTTGGGTCATAAAAAGCAATACAAATTCTTCCTTGTTCTCTCTCTTATGTTATTCTCTCCCATGGTGTCCATCTACCATGCTGTGAGAAAACCCACATCAAATGAAGAAGCCCATAAAGAAATGAGCCAAAGCCTATGGCCTCAGCTGAGAACCAGCATCAACTTGCCAGCCATATTAATGAGCCATCTTGGAAGCAGGTTCTTCAGATCTCAAGTCAGGTTGCCACACCTGACGCTCTGTGGAGCCTTCCCTTCTGAGCCCTGCCCAAATTCAGATTCACAGAGAAAGTAATGACTATTTTTTAAAGGCACTAAGCTTTGAGGTGGTTTATTATGCACCTATAGGTAGATATTTGTATTTTTAAGTCCTTATTTTTTAATTCCATTATCTTTTATCTTTTTTATATTGGCCTTTATTGACTGATTTTTCCTTATTATGGTTCACATTTTTCTGGTTCTTTGTGGTAATTTTTTATTGGATGTTGTTGAGTGCTGTTTTTTTTTGTTTTGTTTTGTTATTTGTTTCTTTTTTTTTTTTAAAGAGGATTGGACTTTGTTCTGGCAGGCAGTTAAGTTAGTTAAAAATCAATTTGACCTTTTTGAGACTTGATTTTTAAGCCTCTTTATAGTGAATCTAGAGCACCCTTTACTCTAAGGTGGGGGTAGCAAACTTTTTGTAATAAAATAGGTAGTGTTATCAGTGGGATGCCCTCTGTTTCCCCACCTGTTGTTGGTAGAAGTGGAGTTCTTGGGGTGACGCCTGAACAAGAATTTCCTGAGGCCCCCATGGGAGGGTGAGGTATCATGGAAAGCTTATTGATGATGTAAAATTAAGGGAGCTCCCCTCCAAGGCTCCATCTCCCCTCGTTTCTCATGGAAAAATTCTTTAGCAGGGCAAGAGTTAAGGCCATTGCCCAGAGTCTCCGCTCCATATTAAAGCACAGACCAGTCCAGCAACCGGCTGACTTAGCTTGCGTTCCCAGCTGCAGTCCATTGTGTGTGAGATCCCCATGGCCATGGGCTGTGAGGCTGCTTAGACCACATGGCAGGTTAGTACATGGGTGGGGGCGGGCCAGGGAGCAAGAGAGTGCAAGGGAGCAGGAGCATAAGAGAGAGAAAGTTTATTTGTCTGGGGATTATAACTGGGAGTTTATCCAATTAACTCTTCAGGATTTCACGTGCTTGCAATGGCTCTGCCCCTGTAGCCAGTTATCTTTTTCCCAGGTTAGACTGACAGACAAGCACTTTCCCTATGTCACACCAACTTCACAGTGCATGTGCCCATCTCCCCCTTTGTTGGAGCCCTTCCACCATGATTTGCAGAGAATGGACTGGTGACCTTGGGGAGTGTGAAGCTGCCCAGAGGACCATGCTTATTAATGTCTGGCTTCCCCTTTGCTCTCCTTCCATTATCAGTATTAACTAGCTGCTTATGACGGTAACAATAGTGTTTTAGGCCTTGCAAGCCATATTTTAGGCTCCTCCAGCTGCTCAACTTGGCCATTGTAGTGCAAAAGCAGCTGTGGACAGTATGTAAGGGAGTAGGTATTGCTTTGTTTCAATATAAGTTTATTTTTTATTTATTTAATATATTTTATTGATTTTTTACAGAGGAAGGGAGAGGGATAGAGAGTTCAAAACATTGATGAGAGAAACATCGATCAGTTGCCTCCTGCACACTCCCTACTGGAGATGTGCCTGCAACCAAGGTTCATGCCCTTGACCAGAATCGACCCTGGGACCCTTCAGTCTGCAGACCGACGCTCTATCCACTGAGCCAAACCGGTTAGGGCAATACAAGTTTATTTATAAAAATAAATGGCAGGCCCCATTTGGCCTGTGTGTAGTTTGCTGATGATCCATACTCTAGGGCATCAGTTCTCCAAATTTTTGGTTTTAGCACCACTCTAACTATTTTGGTATTTGGTTTTAAACTTTGAACCTCAAGAGTTTGTAGTTACTCTTAATATAGTATAGTCATATAGAGTACAAAATCTGGCTCTGTGTCAAATTCCTAGATGTGTAAATGAAGACTAGTAGCTTAACTTGATCTGAGCTTCAGTTTCCTTATCTGTAATGTGGGCATAACAGGAATGAGAACTTCTAGTAACAGAGCTATTTTTTCTTCTTTAATATGTTTTTATTGATTTCATAGAGAGAAGGAGAAAGAGATAGAAACATTAATCAACTGCCTCCTGCACAGCCCTTACTGGAGATTGAGCCTGCAACCTGGACATGTGCCCTGACTGGGAATTGAACCGTGACCTCCTGGTTCATGGGAATGACGCTCACCCTGCTGAGCCACACTGGCCAGGCTAGTAACAGAGCTTTTATTTTTTATTCATTTATTATTAAAATATGCATACACACACACACACACACACACACATGTGTGTGTGTGTGTGTGTATATGTATTGATTTCAGAGAGGAAGCGAGAGGGAAAGAGAAAATAAGAACCGTGATTAGAAAGAATCCTTGCCGTAACCGTTTTGGCTCAGTGGATAAAGCGTCGGCCTGCGGACTGAAGGGTCCCGGGTTCGATTCCCGGTCAAGGGCATGTACCGTTGTGGGCACATCCCCAGTAGGGGGTGTGCAGGAGGCAGCTGATCGATGTTTCTCTCTCATCGATGTTTCTAGCTCCTCTCTCTCCCTTCCTCTCTGTAAAAAATCAATAAAATATATTTAAAAAAAAAAAAAGAAAGAATCCTTGATTGGCTGTCTCCTGCATGCCCTACACTGGGGATCAAGCCCACAACCCAGGCATGTGCCCTGATTGAGAAGCAAACCATGACCTCCCAGTTCATAGATCAACACTCAACCACTGAGCCACATCAGCCAGGGAGTAACAGCTTTTTTTTCTTTTCTTTATTGATTAAGGTATTACATAGGTGTCCTTATCCCCCGATTGCCCCCACTCATGCCCTCATCCCTGTGGTGTCTGTGTCCATTGGTTAGGCTTATATGCATGCATACAAGTCCTTTGATTGATCTCTCCCCCTTATCCCCACTCTCCCCTGCCTTCCCTCTGAGGTTTGATGGTCTGGTCGATGCTTTTCTGTCTCTGGATCTGTTTTTGTTCATCAGTTTATGTTATTCATTATATTCCATAAATGAGTGAGATCATGTGATATTTATTTTTCTCTGACTGGCTTATTTCACTTAGCAAAATGCTCTCCAGTTCCATCCATGCTGTTGCAAATGGTAAGAATTCCTTCTTTTTTACAGCAGTGTAGTATTCCATTGTTTAGATGTACCACAGTTTTTTAATCCACTCATCTGTTGATGGGCCCTTAGGCTGTTTCCAAATCTTAGCTATGGTAAATTGTGCTGCTATGAACAGAGAGGTGCATATATCCTTTCTGATTGGTGTTTCTAGTTTCTTGGGATGTATTCCTAGAAGTGGGATACAGAGCTTTTAATAACAGTGTTTTAAACAAGGTGGAAATTTATTTCTTCTACCTCTTCATATTAGAGGATCCTGGCAGTCCAGGAGTGGTATGGCAGCCCACAGTATCTTGTGGACCCAGATTCCTTCTCTTTCCATTCCACTATTCTTAGCTCATGGATTCTATCCTCCAGGTTGCATCATGTCTATATCCCAGGCAGTAGGAAGGAGTAGGTGGGAAAGGTAAAGGGGGTATGTCTTCCTCTTAAACTTTCTTTATCTCACTCAGTCATTCGGTTTAAATCTTACTGGTCATAACTTAGTCTCATGGTCATACCTAGTTTTAAGGGAACCTGGGGAATAAAGCCTTTTAGCTGGATGTTATGAAGAAAAAAAGGTAAAGGGGCCATTAGGTTGGAAACTAGGAGTGTTGTCACTAATCTCTTCTGTTGAAATTTCATGTGTTCCAAATCAATTGAGAAATTATTCAAGAGTTATAGCAGGTGGAAACTAAAACATCATTCTTATAAAACTGACAAAGCTAATGTTAGAAAGGGGCTTATATCTGCAGTCAAGTGTTTTCCTAATATTGAACCCTAGAATTACACAGACCTACCCATGCAGTTAAGAAAGTAATAGACCAGGTAGAGCCTGTCCCTATTAAATGTTTGCTTCCTGCCAGCAGCTCTTTCTAGCAGAAAGAGAATAGTGGGTGAGGGAATAGAGAGAGACTGTGAGTGTTACTTATGTCATCAGAAATGAGTAAGTGTTACCCTCTGCCTTCTCCTTTCCTATAATACCTTATCCTAAGAGTTTAGCAGGGTGCCTGGAGTATAGAAAGCATTCAGTTTATGGTGATTATTATTATAGTGATGATTTAAGCAGTTTGAGTAGCTGATAGTATTTCTCATAATCTATGCATTTAACCTTCCCACATGCACTGCTATTTTAAATTCACCATGAGATAAATTCTATCCTATATAATAAGAGGCTAATATGAAAATCGACCAAATGGTGGAACAACCGGTTGCTATGATGTGCACTGACTACCAGGGGGCAGACGCTCAATGCAGGAGCTGCCCCTGGTGGTCAGTGCACTCTCACAGAGGAAGCGCCGCTCAGCCAGAAGCTGGGCTCATGGCTGGCAAGTGCAGAGGCGGTGGCGGGAGCCTCTCCTGCCTCTGCAGCAGTGCTAAGTCTGTCAGTCCGACATCTGACATCACCCGAGGTTTCCCGGACTGTGAGAGGGCGTGGGCTGAGCTGAGGGACCCTCCCAAGTGTATGAATGTCGTGCACCGGGCCTCTAGTTTATAAACAATTTAAAAAGGCTTTACAGGTACCTTTTAGAGAGATAATTTTAAACTTTTGGTGAGGTCACAATTTCCTTTGCAAAGTTAATGAATCAATGTATATAGCATAAATTATATATATGATTTCTGGAGATACGTGGGCCTTAGGATAACATCCTATGGTGTAGATAAAATTTAAAGAAGTGTAAATACCTGCATATTACTATAAACTGGCCTCAATGACTGTTGAATAAGGTAAGTACAATTTGTGAGTAGGAAGGTGATAGTTTAAGATCAAGTGAGGCAGACAAACACACATTTGAACTCCTACCATGCTCACCTACTAGCTTTTCAACTTTAACATATTATTAACCTGAGTATTATTGTGTCTTTTTAAATCAGTGAAATGAAGGTGATAATAGCTCCCATATCACAAAGTTGAGGAGTACATAAGTCAATACACTTAAACCATTACTTCAGGGCCGGATAGAGTATTCACTTGCTATTTGCTGCTGTTGCTGTTGTTTTTACAGTGATTAGTGTTATTGTTATTCTTTGCCTTTCTAACATCACCCTGATTATCTTATAGGTTCCAGTGCCTAAGTTGTCCTGGATTTTATAACTTGGAGATAAAATTATCCTTCCTTTATATCTATTTTCATTTTTTTTGAAGTAGTCCTTAAGAATAATCTTCATGATTTTGATCTTTCTGTCTAAGAAAGACCTTTCACTGCCTGCTTATGGCTCGTCAGGGAGAAAGTCTTTTGTGTGCCCTTCAGAATTTCCCCTTCTTCCTTTGCTTCCTCTCATGTCTACTCCCTAGCTCTGCAGAAACAGAAAGATGTCAGTTTGATACCTCTGGCCTCTTTTTAAAACCTGGTAATGGTATTTATCCTGTCAGCAGTTCCTGGGTATTTAGCGTTTTACATCTTCATCTGTCTTTATTATTTGCGGGAAAGTCCTTAACTTTCCCCATTCCTTTCTGATGAATAGCTTGGTCTACAGAAGTTTGGTCCCCTCTCTAAGAGTTACAGATCCCCTGCTGTTTTTATAGGTTGACTTTTGACACAGACAACTTCTGTTCAAGGAGCTCATTGTTGTTAAGTTAGTGCCAGTTTATACCAGAACTTAACTTTTAAAGCACATTTAAATGGACTTCTTAGTGCGGTTTTTTGTGTGTGTGTTGATGTTTAAAATTGTCTAATTTTTTTTCTAAGGACCCAAATAACACATGCTTATTGTTAAAAATTAAAAAAAAACATAGATAAAGAAGAATATAAATATCTCCCATAGTACCACGCCACCAAAATAGTCACTTTCAAATCGTTTTTGTATGATTCTGTTTTGGCTTAACTGTTCCTTCTTTGCTCACATCTTGTTCTTGACTTTGCTCTAGATAAGCAATGTCTGTATATAAGTAAAATGTGTGTCTATATTTTTTACATGTTCTTCATTTTCATAATTGTTAAAAGTAAAGAACATCGAAACTTTTGATTTAGATACTCGTTTTAGCAAACAATGATTTTTAAAATAAGAAGGTAAGATGTTTTGGATATAATCTTTCCATATGATAAAGGTCATGTTTTTATTTTATTGATTTTAGAAGAAAAACAACAGTGAAGACATTATGTATTTATGCGGATTACAAATCTGATGAAAGCTATACTCCAAGCAAGATCTCAGTCAGAGTAGGAAATAATTTCCATAACCTTCAAGAAATTCGGGTATGTTTTCAAATTTTAAAATATGTATGTATCAGTCAGGCTCTTTAGAGGATAGTCATGTTTGATATTTAGTTAGATTAAAATGTTAATACAGGGGTGGGAAAAAGTAGAGAAACAGTCATTTGTATGGAAAATAATACAATAATAAATAATAACATAAGAATATTGTGTTTCACTTATTCACAATTGTAAACCTACTTTTGCCCACTACTGTATTTAAAATAAAATTGTTGCTATTTAAGAATTTTTTTTCATATTTTATAATATTTTAAATTTTTTTTGAATTCTAATGGTCACTTTCATTTTTTCCCAATACTTTATTATGGAAATTTTCAGACATACAGAAAAGGGGAAGACTTTTATAGTGAATTCTAATATGCTCGCTTCCTAGATTCTATAATTGCTAATGTTTTGCTATATTTGCTTTATAATAATCTGTCAGTCCATCTAATTTTTATATATATATCAAAATGTCAAAGTAAGTTTCAGGTATCTATAAATATCATCACAAATACTTAAGCATGATATATGATAACTGGAGTTATTACTATTTGCTTAGGTTCATTTTTTTAAGGTAAAATTTATATAAATTTTGCTCAAATCTTAAGTATAATATTTGGTAAGTTTTAGCAAATGCATATATCTGTGTAACACTAACTCCTATTAAGATATAGAACAATTCCATTACCCCAGAAAATTCCCTCATGTCCTTTCTGAATCTCCATTTCCATTTTACCCTCAGAAGTAACTGTTCTGATTTTGTATATGTATATATGTATTCATTCATTCATTCTATAGATCATTTTGTCTGTTCTAGATAGAATGTCATATAAGTTGAATCAGACAGGGTGTAACTTTTATTTTTCTCTCAGCCTAAGTTTTTCAGGATTCATCCATGTTGTTGCATGTATCATTACTTCATTCTTTTTTATTCCTGAGTTGTATTGTAGTTCATTGTTTGAATATATTGTAGTTTATTTTTCCTCTGTATGACTTTTAGAAGCTATAAGGACAGGTGCTTTTGTGACCTGATATTTTTTTAGTTTTAAAATATTTACATTTGAGATATTTTCAATGATTTTGAATTGTATACTTGTGAAGTTCTAGACCTTAGCATTGTTTCTTGTGAGAAAAATAATTAAACTCAAATAATCATTAAAAGCTTTAAATTCATTGGTTCTGGGGGATCTGGGAAGCACCTGTGATTTTTGAAAGACTTCCAGGTAACTTGTTGGCCTAGAGACTCTTACTTGACTTGTTTATATTAAGACCCTGTCTCTCTCTTTGTATTAATCACATGAATGGGTCATCATATTGAGAAATCATTTGGGATCAGAATTGCCTTGTTTTGGTTTAAAGCGAAAGATTTGTCATATAATTGCTCAGGCAGGTTGAAATATGTGAAACACTGGAAATACTAGTAAAGTTTTGATTCGATATGTGTGGTATATATTTGAAATGTTCGCTAGATGTCACTGTTGTCCTTTAAGTACTAGTCTCATATCCAGGATAAGTTCAAGACCTGAAATAGTTCTTAGTTGTACGTACTAGGTTTTCCTGAAGAATATATATATTTACCAAAAGTTCCTTGATACATTTTGGAAATGTACATCTTCATACATGATTTCTATATTTATGTGTTAAATATATGTTTTGTATTCTGTTGTAAACTGGAGAAACTTTGACATTTGGGCCATTGTGGAATACTTTTAATCTAGTTTTTGCTTCTATTATATCAATTAAGTGCTAAAACATTAGCCATATAGAATAAAGGCTCTTTTAGGTAGTGTCTTAATTTTATTCTAAGTGTGTTTATATTTCTGTATAGTGACCACATAGCCCCATGAGACCAGTAATACTAAATATTACCAGGTGATAATGTAAGTTGTTTTCCTGAAAAACTTAATGAACATACTGCTTTTCTGCCACAGTTCTCACTAAGGAACCATAATTCTTATATTTTGCTTTAAAATATTAGTGCTGCCTTTGCAGTTCATGATATAAAGGGTACTTCATCTTTTAATTATACATCTTTATATGTGATTTATTCTGTTTACCTTTTCCCCTTTATAAGTTGAAGAAATAAGAATCTCATAGCATTTTGTTTTTTAAGCGAATATAAGCAGATCGTGATTTTATTTCTTACATTACTCTCTATAAGATCTAAATTGTTATTTTTAAAAATCTTTACTTCTTCTACTCAGATAGTAAGTGATTAAAATAATGTGAAATTTGAGGTTTTAGAGCCATCATTTTATTAATTATAGGACTGATTTAACTGAGTGGAAAATCCAACTAAATCTTTATATTTTTCCATGGATGTTTGCCCACTCGAGGGTGTAGTGTGTATTAGAGTGTTTTAATAGGTTTTCCTTTTTTACTAGAAATTATGGGTTTGTTTACTTGAAACACTCCAAAAACCTATTTTCTGTAATTTTATTATTGATTTGAGTAGCAAATAAAAATTTTTTAGTTCAGAGTGAAAACAGCTATTGGCTATCCTATTTATCCAAAAATTACTCTTTCTCTATCATGTCTTTCTTCATTTCAGTTCTGAAGCGTGACTTTATATCTAGATCTTTGTTACCTTTGTTGAAAAATCTCCACGAAAAGATGAGGCCCTTCCTTTACTATTCTAGAATGCATATGTTAACTTCTAGACATGAGGAGAGACTTAAAATGGAAGTTAAGTTTATATTCTCTGCTTAATGGCGACAAGATACTACAGCTGGCTTTGGCCAAATAGAACATTTTTGTCACCAAAGTTAAATTTAATTATGCTGTTCATTCTACTTTCTTTTTTCTCTCTCAAATTGTAAACCAACAACCTAAAAACATTTTATAAGATGTTTATAATATATTGCTTTTACACAAGAGACTATTTCTAAATAGAAGTGAGATTTAACACTCATTTAACTTGAGTCTTAATGCCATTATCTTTTTAGAATACTTTATTTCAATTGTGTTACTTTTAAGCAGTAAGTTATGTTCATGTGTTCAAAATGTTACTTAAGAGAAGTTTTCAAATAAAGATGTACATGCTTTTTAAACCTTTACATTTTAGCATTATGTTTTGGTTTAATGTTCTTTTCCTTTTCTCTCAGAAGAGAAAATATATGTGAAGGAAATTATTTTTTTATTTAGATTGAGGAATCAAATCATACTATATTGTACATGTGACCATTTTAACATTTTAGAGGACATCCCCAGCTAAAGTCCAATAAAATTTAAAGTCCTTATCAATTTGCTGATAGTTACAGTCATCCCCAACCCCCAATCCACAGATGCTCAAGTCCCTTATATAGAAGCTGGGTGCATGAAATTCGTGCATGGGTAGAGTCCCTAGGCCTGGCCAGCAATCAGGGCCGATCTGTGGGGCAACCGGCGGGGCGATTGGGGGGCCCCCGCTGACACCCACCTTGGCCGGCCTGGTGCCGCCCACTCACCAGTCCCGCCCCCTACCGCTACCGCTGGTCACTTCTCTCTGTGGAGCAATCGGGGGAGGGGGGGCCCACTGGCACCCACCTTGGCTGGCCTGGGGCCTGCGGGCTGTGGGAAGCTCCTGTGTTGAGTGTCTGCCCTCTGGTGGTCAGTGCGTGTCATAGCGACCGGTCGTTCCACTGGTCATTCCACCGTTCAGTCGATTTGCATATTAGGCTTTTATTATATAGGATGGTACAGTATTTGCATATAACCTATGCACATCCTCCTGTATACTTTATTTTTATATATTTTTTAATTTTTATTGTTGATAGTTTTAAAGAAGTCACCCAATTACCCCAACCCCCTCTATCGTCCTTCTCCCAGCCCCTGCCCCACCCCAGGCTTTCACTACACTGTTGTCTGTATCTATTGGTTATGCATATAGTCCTCCTATATACTTTATATAATCTCTAGAATACATATAATACTTAATACAATGTTAATGCTATGTAAATAGCTGTCACTGTGTTGCTTAGGGAATAATGACAAGGCAGAAATGCTGTACATGTTCAGTATAAAAGCAACCGTCCTAGGCCTCACTACATAGTATATGTTAGCAACAGGGTAACATCCCCCCCCCCCCCAAGTGTTTCAATCATGGTTGGTTGGATCTGCAGATGTAGAACTCCCAGATACAGAGAACTGACTATATTTTTCTTTTAAAAAAAAACTATTGTAGAAATATTTGTAATTAAATATAAATCTCAAGTGGTTTATTAGACATATAGTCACAGCTCTCAAAATTATTTCTATACAGTTCTGTGAAAAACAACTTGTTAAGTAAAGTTAAGCAGATATTTTCATCATATGTGAAAGTTGTCCTTTGGTTCATTGTTAGCATTTTGCTTCTAAAATTTGTCATCAGAGTTTATCCTTTTGTCACAAAAGGATAAAATATTGATGGAGGGCAAGATTGAACACTTAACTGAATTTTAAACCTTGATTTCATCTTCAGATAATAAAGCTGTTACCAAGTGATTTTTAAAAAAGAAGTGGCTTGGACAAGTCTTCAGTGTTAAGAGAGCTATAATGATATTTTTTCTTTCTTTCATGTAGACAAGCCTTTTGGCTCTCTACCTTGTGTATTAAATCAGTGGCCTGGCTATGTGAGTCCATATATGGTATTTTGACAGAAGTGGTTAATAAGTCAGCTCTTCTATTAAAATAACATTTACTATTATAATTTGAATTCCATTAATGTGTGTGGTAGAATAAGAAGATGTAGACAAAGGCTCTGACTCTATTAATTGATTTTAAAATTTATATTCTTATGAGGGGCCTATTTTAAACAACTTGATATAAAGTGGGATGATTTAGACAGTATCTACAAACATATATTGGTTTGAGTGTTTAATTTATTGAATCTTTGAAAAAAAATGCTTTTTATTGAATTTAGCTAAAAGAAAATAATTTTAAAAATTAGTTTTTACAGCCCTGGCCAGGTGGCTCAGTTGGTTGGAGCGTTGTCCTATACACCAAAAAAGATTATGGGTTTGATTTCCGGTCAGGACACATACTTAAGTTGTGGGTTTGATCCCCAATCAGGTCGTGTATGGGAGACAACTGATTGATGTTTCTCTCTCATAATCGATGTTTCTCTCTCTCCCCCACTCCCTTTCTCTCTAAAACTAAATAAAATAACAACATATCCTTGGGTGAGGATTTTAAAAAATTAGTTTTCATAACTAACTTTAGAATATCTTTGAGATGAATAGAGAATGTTTTGGTGTGATACACATAATTTTTAGGCCACAAATGTTATTCTCTCTTATCCCTCTCTTAAAAGTAACATATGCAATTAAAAATTATTCATAATTATATACAATACTTATTTCCAAAATAGAATTGAGATAACTAAGCATGTGGGCTATATTTTCTTTTAAAACTGAATTATTTTGCAAAATAGAATATCATATATTTTTAAGAGAGAAATATTCCTGTATTTCTTATGGTTCTTTTAGACCACAAACTTAGGCTACAGATTTTTAAAGAGATGTAGTCTGGCATTACCATACAAGACAGATTTGTGTTTTATTTGGTAAATATTTATTTAGGGCCTGCTAAGTGCCTGACACTGTGTTAGGTACCGGGGATACAGCAAAGACAGTCATTGTTTCTGCCCTTAAGGCAGGCAAATAAATATCAACAATTACAGTAGTAAATATAGGGGGCTATGGGAATACATGGAATATTAGAGAAAAAGTTTTAAAAGTTTTTCTAAAAGAGTTGATGGTTCATCTGAATCTTAAGGATAAATGTAAAGCCTGCTCAGGTGGATAATAAAGTGGAGGCATTCTAAAAGGGGGCACAGAGCACATGCCGGTGTGGAAGCCTGAGCATGTGGCATGATAGAACTGTGAGTAATTAAATATGCCTGGAAGGTGGGTGGGTGGGAGGGAGTGGCAAAAAAGACGAGAGAAATATTTATTCATTCAGCACATTTATTGTGATGGTAATATGGCCTCTGTATATAAGGAGCTTACATTCTCGGAGGGAATAAATATATAATTGTTACAGTGAAAATATATATAGGCAAAAGTCAGATTGTGCTTATTGTCAGACTTCTAGGGAGGTTAGACTTTAAATGAGGAAGCCATTGGTAAAATTTAATCTTGGGAATGCTGGGGCTGGAGCAATGTGAAGACCAGGTAGGTAATATCCAGGTGAAAATTATGAGGATTTTACTAAGTCCGTCGGTTGAACTAAGTTGGGTTCAAGAGAAAACGATGCATATGAAGGAGAATCAAAAGATTTGTGACTGATTGTACTTGGGGTATAATTGAAGTATGGCTTGGGGGTTCAAGTAGGTAGAAGGGGACATCTAGAATTCTTCAGAGGCTTGGCAACTGTTTGAATGTTGCCACTAATCAGAAATGGAATAGAAAGTTAAGGAACATTGTGGTGGGGACGGAGAGAAAGGTTAAGCTAATGAGGTTAGTTTTGTCATGGATTTTTGGTATCTTTTCAGAGGGAGGGCTTTTCAGTGGATAGTCAGGTATATGGTTCTGAATCTGAGGAAAGAAGTCTAGGTTAGAGGTGTAGATTTGGGAATCAGGGTGTAATTAGAAGCTTAGTTGTGAGTTTTGATTCATTCAGGGAGTGTGTATAACAGAAAAGAGTGCCAGGGTTGGAACTGTGAAAATGCTAATATTCAAGGATTGGTTAGAAAAAGATTATCCAATGAAAAAAGCTGAATGGGAGGTGGGGATAGGTAGGAGAGGGTAAAGGGGGATGAATGGTTCCCGAAGGAGACTTGACTTGGGGTGGTGAACACACAGTACAATATGCAGATGTATTATTGAATTGTACACTTGAAACCTATGTAATTTTATTAACCAATATCACCAAATAAATTCAATGAAAATTAAAAAAAGAAGTAAATAAATGAAACAAAATGCACCCCCCAAAAAAGGAAAGAAAAAAGCTGAGAGGAACTGCCAGAGATAAGAAAATCAAGAAAATGTGATGTCACAGAAGCTGTGAGTGGTCAGGAGAATCGAGTTAGGGACTAAAACTTTTTCTTCATAAGCCTCTGTTACATATGTTTTAATAGGCACTTTATTTAATGCAGTTCTGAATTAAGGTAGTTCTTGCAAGTAGCTTAATCACTCTTTGGAGTAATAGTTTCTAAATTTATAGATTTGAGACTAATGAAATTATTTGTTTTAATAGCAGGAATTCCAACTTTTCCTACCATAGTATTTGTGCCAAGTAAGAAGATTCTGAAGGGGATTCTTGTTTCATAATGCCTCGCATTGGGAGGTTTTGTACTACTGATGCGTACTTAAGTAAACTTTGAAGTTGATGAGGTTTCTTTTCAAGAGCATTGTGCTGTAAGGTCGCTTTTTAGTACTCTTTCACAGCACTTATGGAAGAACTGCACTGTTCCTAGTAGACAGTGTGAGAGTAGTAACAGCCAAGGGCAAAGAAAACAAAAACGGGGGTGTGGGAGCAATGGGGGGATAAAGACACATATGTAATACCTTAATCAATAAAGAAAAAACAACATCAACAAAAAACAAACAAAATGAAAAAACTTGTTATTTAACCATATGGTGGGATATAAGGCAATAGAAATATGTACTTACAAAAGGAAAAACGACGTGGTTTTAGAGATACAGATTATAAAAAAAAAAGTCTGCTGAGCAAGTATGGCCAGTGAGCAGGGCAGGGGTGGGCACTTGGCTGAGAACCTAACACAGTGCTGGAAACAGTAGCTACTTAAAGATATACCAACAGTCAGCCAGTAGGCTGCCACTGACCCATGCTTGTTTAGTTTGCTTCAAAAAGATTATCTGGCCCTAATCGGTTTGGCTCAGTGGATAGAGCGTCAGCCTGGGGACTCAAAGGTCCCAGGTTCGATTCCGATCAAGGGCATGTACCTTGGTTGCGGGCACATCCCCAGTGGGAGGTGTGCAGGAGGCAGCTGATCGATGTTTCTCTCTCATCGATGTTTCAAGCTCTCTATCTCTCTCCCTTCCTCTCTGTAAAAAATCAATAAAAATATATTTAAAAAAAGATTATCTGTGCAAATTCAATTCATTCTCTCAGAAAAATTTTTTTAAAAAAATTTTAATTGTGAGCCTGGCTGGTGTGGCTTAGTGGTTGAGTGTCAGTCAACCTAGGAACAAAGAGATCACAGTTCGATTCCCTGTCAAGGCACATGCCCGGGTTGCAACCTTGATCCCTGGTAGTGGGTGTACAGAAGGCAGCTGATCAGTGATGTTTCTCTCTACCCCTCTCCGTCTCTCTGAAATCAATAAAAACATATAAAAAATAATTAAGATGATTACTGTGCGTAAACTTAGTCAATAATTTTTTTTAATTTTTAATTGTGATAAAAACCTTATATAATAACATTTACCATCTCAACATTTTTAAGTTCAGTAGTGTTACGGATATTCACATTGTTGTGTAACAGAGCTCCAGAACTTTTCATCTTGCAAAACTGAAAATCTGTATCCACTAAACAACTCTTCATTTTCCCCTCTTCTCTGTCCCTGGCAACCACTCACTATTCTACTTTCTGTTTCTATGAATTTGACTACTTTAGATATCTCATATAAGTGGACTCATATGGTATTTGTCTTTTTTTATTATTAATAAATCTTTATTGTTCCGATTATTACAGTTGTTCCTCTTTTTTCCCCCCATATCTCCCCTCCACCCAGTTCCCACCCCACCCCATGCCATTCCCCCCGAGAATTGTCAGTCCACTCCCTTTCTATGCCCGTGATTCTATTATATTCATGAGTTTATTCTGTTCATCAGATTTTTTATTCACTTGATTTTTAGATTCACTTGTTGGTAGATATGTATTTGTTGTCACTTTGTTGTTCATAATTTTTATCTTTACCTTTTTCTTCCTCTTCCCCTTCTTAAAGAATACCCTTCAGCATTTCATATAATACTGGTTTGGTGGTGATGAACTCCTTTAGCTTTTTCTTATCTGTGAAGCTCTTTATCTAACCTTCAATTCTAAATGATAGCTTTGCTGGGTAGAGTAATTTTGGTTGTAGGTTCTTGCTATTCATCACTTTGAATATTTCTTGCTACTCCCTTCTGGCCTGCATAGTTTCTGTTGAGAAATCAGCTGACAGTCGTATGGGTACTCCCTTGTAGGTAACTGACTGTTTTTCTCTTGCTGCTTTTAAGATTCTCTCTTTGTCTTTTGCCCTTGACATTTTAATTATGATGTGTCTTGGTGTGGTTCTCTTCGGATTCCTCTTGTTTGGGATTCTATGCGCTTCCTGGACTTGTAAGTCTATTTCTTTTACCAGTTAGGGGAAGTTTTCTGTCATTATTTCTTCAAATAGGTTTTCAATATCTTGCTCTCTTTCTTCTTCTGGCTCCCCCATAATTCGGATGTTGGTACGCTTGAAGTTGTCCCAGAGGCTCCTTACACTATCTTCATATTTTTGGATTCTTTTTTCTTTTTGCTTTTCTGGTTGGGTGTTTTTTGCTTCTTCGTATTTCAAATCTTTGACTTCATTCTTGGGGTCCTCAAGTCTGCTGTTGGATCTCTGTATATTATTCTTTATTTCAGTCAGTATATGCTTAATTTCTAATTGGTCCTTTTTCATATCCTTGAGGGTCTCACTAAATTTCTCGGAGGTTTCTAGAAGATTCTTGAGTAACCTTATAACTGTGGTTTTGAACTCTATATCCAGTAGTTTGCTTTCCTCCATTTCTTTCATTTGTGACATGTTTCTTTGTCTCTGCATTTTGGCTGCTTCCCTGTGTTGATAGAGTGGCTTTGTGTGCTAGGTGTCCTATAGGGCCCAATGGCTCAGCCTCCCTAATTACCTGAGGTGGACACTCTTGGTGCACCCCTTTGTGGGCTGTGTGCACAGTCTTGTTGTAGTTAAGCCTTGATTGCTGTTTGTATCGCTGATAGGAATTGACCTCCAGGTCAATTGGCTGTGAGGACCAGTTGTGTCTACAATGGGAGAACTACTGTGCTGGAGACACCCTTATGGTGCAGGACTTGCTTCAGTGGGGCTTTGTTGCTCGCCGAGTCTGCCCCCTGAGTGTGTCTCTTATGGATGTGAAAAGTTGTACTCTGGTATGGTCTCTCTCTGACCACTGGGTACACTGGCTCTTGGATCTCCAAGGAGATGCAAAGTCAGCCACTGCCTGAGGCCACACAGCAGGAGCTATAGAGATTGCTGGATCATACGGCAGTTCTATTTTTAATATTTTGCCTTTCTCAGAAATATGACTTACAAGAAGTAGGCAAATTAGCAGCAAGACTTGATGCAGATAGATAGTGACGTGGAACTGAAGTTTTTTTTGTTTGTTTTTTAAAGTTTTATTTAAACATTTAAATAAGTGTGAGGAAAGGATAGGGGAAGAGAGAGAGAAACATCAATGATGAGGGAGAATCATTGATCAGCTGCTTCCTGCATGCCCCCTACTAGGGATGGAGCCCACAATCCAGGCATGTGCCCTGACCAGGAATTGAAATTGCAGCCTCCTGGTTCATAGGTCGATGCTCAACCACTGAGCAACACCAGCCAGGCCAAACTGAAGTTTTAAAGTTAGAAGGATATGAAGTACAAGATATGGGAAGAGGTAGGATGGTGTGGAATGAATAGAGGGATGTAAGGACAAAGACGTAACCAGGAGAGGGAAAAATAGAGTTGAACAGGTTGCCCCCATATTCTTCATTTACTGACCTCTCTGATACCCAGTTTTCTTTTTTCCAGGGTTCCTGTGGGTATATAAACTCTTCCTATAGAAACTGTTGAGTGAATCTTTATTCTTGGCAGCTAAAATGGCCCTGATTAGAACAGTAGTGGCAGCAGAAAGAGCTGCAGCAAGTCTTGCTGAAAACCACCTGCTGAAAAATTGTATCATAATTTAAAGAATATCTTATTAGAATTGAGTCCACTCAGGACCTTCTTTTTTTTTTTCTTAGCCTCTTATTTTATACTAGAGGCCCAGTGCACAAAAATTTGTGCACTCAGGGGGAACAGGGGGAGGCTCTCAGCCCGGCCAGTGCCCTCTTGCAGTCTGGGACCCCTAAGGGAATGACCACCTGCTGGCTTAGGCCCGCTCCCAGGGGGATTGGGCCTAAGATGGCAGTCAGACATCTGTCTGGCAGCCCTCGGGGGATGTCCACTTGCCAGCGGGGAGCAGGCCTAAACTGCAGTCGGACATCCTTAGCGCTGCTAAGGAGGCAGGAGAGGCTCCCACCACCACCGTTGTACTGGCAGCCATCAGCCTGGCTTGTGGCTGAGCAGAGCTCCTCCCATGTGAGAGCGCCCTGACCACCAGAGGGCAGCTCCTGCATTGAGCGTCTGCCCCCTGATGGTCAGTGTGTGTCATAGTGACCAGTCATTCCCAGTCCTTCTGCTGTTAGGGTCAGTTTGCATATTACCCTTTTAATATATAGGATAGAGGCCTGGTGCACTGGTGGGGGCCGGCTGGTTTGCCCTGAAGGGTGTCCTGGATCAGGGTGGGGTTCCCGCTTGGTTGCCTGGCCAGCCTGGATGAGGGGATGATGGCTGTTTGCAGCTGGTCACACCCCCTTCAGGGTGGGGGTTCCCACTGGGGTGCCTGGCCAGTCTGGATGAGGGGCTGAGGGCCGTTTTCAGGCTGGCAGGCAACTGAAGCTCCCAACCTGTCCTTTTTTTCTTTTTTTTCTAATTCTGGGATTTATTTACCTTCTGTGGCTGTCACTGGAACTGAGAGCCGGCTTTAGCTCTGAGACCTCGGCTGCTGAAAGCAGGTATCTGGGTTTGTTTGGCTTCTATAATTGAAACACTGTTGCAGCTCCAGTGCTGAGGCCCGGCTGGCTGAAAGCAGGTTTCTGGGGTTTATTTAGCTTCTATAATTGCAACATTGTTTCTTAGAGTGCAGCTCAGAGGCTGGCAGCGGCAGGTGGGGAACCTTGGCTTCCTCCATCACTGGAGCAAGCAAGCCTCCTGTTCGCTTCAGCTGCCTGGCTGCCGGCCGCCATCTTGGTTGGCAGTTAATTTGCATATCCTGCTGATTAGCCAATGGGAAGCATGTCGGAGGTACGGTTAATTACCATGTTTGTCTATTATTAGGTAGGATGTGGTAAATGAAGAATTAGTCATATCCAAAGATGAGAGGCAAATAGTTGATTTTCTTTTTTGATGGGACCAAAGTTGTGGAAGAGAAGAATCAGCATGTCAATTTTGATTTAGAGTCAATGGACCATCATATAATTGTATTTGAGTTATTGTGTTCACTGTTACTTGTATTTGTTATTGCCTCTACTATTTATCAAGCACTTTCTTCATGAATGTCACTGTGCTAAGCAAGCACTACTCACTCTTTCATTTTGTCTCTCCAAAGCTGAAGTGGTGATCAGATGTAATTACTATCCCTTTATTCAAATAAAGCTAATACTTAGGTTAACTGAACCATTTGCTATATGGCTAACTCAATGTGAGAATGTTAGAGCTGAAAAAAACTTCAGAATTAATGGTGATACCATGAGTTCATGCCTTCTCCAAGGGACAGCTACTATTCATTTTGAGCCTTGGTTGCACATGGGAATGTAAGTCCATTGTTGCCAATTATACTTTTTAAAGGGAAATCAGAAATCTAGATTTGAATGTTAAATTGCCCCATTTTTAAAACATGCTGGGCTATTATGGTATGTCCACAGGCTAAATGTGGCCAAGGGCCACTAGTTAGCCACTTCTAATCAAGTACAAGCTGATTATTTTACAAATGAGTCAGAGAGGCTAAGTGAGCTGTCCATTGTCACATAGGAAGTCAGTGGGAATCAACATGTAATTCATATTTCATCATTTTCCCCCTTAAAATCACATTATATTGCAAGCTACCAAAACATTTCTTCCCATTATTAAGAAAAATTGGAGTGTGTAGCTGGGGAAATGAGCTGGTGAACAACAGGGGATAGAGTGACTATAGATTTTTGAAATGTATTTAAAAATTGTTTACTTTTTAAATGTATTCTACTGAAAATTGATTGATACTTGTTATGCTAATGCTTTTGGCATAAAAATTTGGTACATCCAGACAATAGTCCTTATTCTCTGCTAAAACAATGAACTGTCAAACTATGGAAAGACATGGAAGAACCTTAAATGCATAATACTAAGTGAAAGAAGCCAATGTGAAAAGGCTATATACTGTATAATTCCAACTATGTGACATTCTGGAAATGGCAGAACTATGAAGACAGTTTAGATCAGGAGTGGCCAGGGGTTAGGGGTGGTTGGCAGGGATGAATAGGCAGAGCACAGAGGACTGTTAGGCCATTGGAAATACTCTGTATGATACTGTAATGGTACATGACATTATATACTTGTCCAAAACCAAAAAATGTACAACGCCAAGAGTGAACCCTAATGTAAACCCTGGGCTTTGGGTGATATGTAGGTTCATCAGTTGTAACAAATGCACCACTCTGGCGTGGGGGTGGGGGAAGATGTTGGTAATGGGGGAGACACTGCTTGTGTGGGGCAGAAAGTATATGGGAAATCTCTGTACCTTCCTCTTAATTTTGCTGGCAATCTAAAACAGCTAAAATGTAAAGCCTTAAAAAAATAAAAAGAAAATATAGGTCTTCCTTACTTTTCAAAACTACGTGTTATGTTACGTTACTTTCACGAAAGACCTACCTCAATGCCTATTTTCACTAACCAAAAGAGGATTTTTACTTTTAGGAAAAACGGTGAAAAGCAAAAGTAGGGTTCAGGATTTGTTTTGCAGAGAACGTTATAAAGAGGCAGCACGTACCCTGGAAACTACAGGGAGCATTTCTGCATCAAGCCCCATGGCTATGAACTGTGTCTATGAGCATTTGTGCTGCATCTCGATTTATTTTGTGCATCTGTTAGCAAGATGTGTCCTAAGGTATCAGCCTGAAGAAGCTCATAGGGTGTTGTGCTTAGAGAAGATAATGACCAAAGGGTTGTAATTTACCTTGGGAGAATCCAGGAGGCTCATAACTTGCCTCTTATCATGGCCCAAAGGTGATCTATGTTAAGGCACTTTAGGGAATAAGAACAAACTGAGAAATGAAAAGAAATCTCTGCCTGCCTTCACTCTTCTACTTTAATATATAAGGTAGCTGCTTCACATTTAAGGTAATAAAAGGATAAAAAGTCAAAATTATTCTCAGCTGGTTTGTAAAATCTAGTTGTTAAATGTTAGCTTTATCCATTTTAAAATCTTCTTTCTCTGAGAAAATTAGTGAAAGGCATTGAGAGGTGTTTCTGGCTTTAAAACACTTATTTTGTATGAAGAGTTGCTTTGTGTTGAGAGAGGATTATCTAAGGCAAATATGGAATTCAAATTTGAAAAGTTTCTGTTTACTAAGTTCAGGATTATCAGTGGCATGGAATTATCATGACTCATTGAACTCCATTTAACCTGAAGTTGTCATTTGAAACTTGCTGCTATTCCTCTAGAGTCATATTGTACTCGCCATTGTACGCTGAGTTCTCTAACCTTGGCTTGTGGGGCAAAAACCCAGTCTGTTTCATAATCTGCAATCTGAGTTTTAAATATTATATTCAATGTGGGACAGAAGGATGAGACCTACGCCAGAGGAAGGAACATGTTTCTAGATTATCTTTGCCACATGCTGCTTTAATTGTGGGTTTTGGAGTCTGTCAGATCAGAGTTGGAATCTTGATATTATCAATTCTTTATTTTGCAATACAGGGCAAACTTCTCTGTTCTTTCTGAACCTCTGTTTATTTACTTAAAAAACGAGAATTGCAATATTGGGTGGTTGTGAAGATTAAATGAGATAAGGTATGTAAAAACATCTGTAATATGCCAAATACACAGTAGGTTTTTCAGTCAATGTAAGTTTATGACCTTCCATACTTATTTTTTTCCTTTAGTTTTGTGGCTGCTTGCTTTATCCTTACTCATACATGACTGTAAGAAGTCAGACTATGCTATATAAATGTGTCTTATCTTTATTAAGGCATGTTCTAGTAACAGATAGTAGATAGTTATCTTGGATTCAATTTCATACTGCTGGATATAAGCATGAAGTGGTTTTTTAAAAATTGATGTTGATATTTGGCATTTCAATATCAATTGTCCAAAGTTGGACAGAGCATACATCTTATGTGGGTTTTCTAGTTATTTGTTTTTTATTTTAATGAAATTTTCATCGGCATTGGATTAAATATATGGATTTAATACTTTGAAACTACAGTATCAGTGGCATTATTATTTTGTGACTTCTGGAAAAGCAATTTTAATCTTTCTGATATGACCCCATTAATAGCATAAAATCTGTTGATCATATGTTGACCTACTGTGTCAAAATATTAGATCTCTCTTTATTGGCTAAGGTAATAGTTTACTAACTTGGACACTTCCTTTGATTTTGAAATTTTTTGTGCTTATGGTATTTATTTTGATTGGATTTATTTGCAATATAAGCAAAGCTGAGTTAATATTGATGACTCTGAATTCTACTGAGCCCTAATACTTTCTCTACAGGATATATTCTTTTAAACGAATACAATATTAATAGTAATAACTTTGTATACCGACTTCTGCGCATGGGCCACGAAGTTTCAATCGCACTGTACATGCGTGCCCGCACATGGTATTTGTGGAAGAGCCACACTCAAGGGGCCAAAGAGCCGCATGTGGCTCGCGAGCCGCAGTTTGCCGACCACTGCCCTAACCAATCTGAAGGCTCTCATAGCAGGAAGTTGAGAATAGCAATTGAGTTTTGGAAATGCCCTTGTTAATAGGCATTTGCTTTTAGGGCACTTTGGACTAACAATTGAACAAATTGTTTCTGTTTGAAATTTGTAAAGCAAAAAAAGAGGTAATCACAATACAGGTTTTGATAGAATATATGTTAAATTGGTTCACTAGATCAAATAGTTTTAAAATATTACTATATGAAGTTATTCAACTTGTTTTTAAAATCCTTCTTTGTGCCCAGCCAGTGTGGCTCACTGGTTGAGCGTTGACCTATGAACCAGGAGGTCACAGTTCGATTCCTGGTCAGGGCACATGCCCAGTAGAGGATCAAGCCTGCAGGGAGCAGCCAATCAATGATTCTCTCTCATCATTGATCTCTCTCTCTCTCTCTGTCTCTCCTTTCCTCTCTGAAATCAATAAAAATATATATTTTTTTAAAAATCCTTCTTTGCAAAAAATTTATGTGTCTTGATACCTATAGTATTAAGATGGCTTTCATTTCTTTGTGGCCTGGCATAATAGATAATACTTTTAGCTTAGAAACTGAGAGTACAGTCAGAGAAAGATAAATATCACATGATTTCACTCATTTGTGGAATATAATGAACAACATAAACTGATGAACAAAAATAGATCCAGAGACAGAGAAACATCAAACAGACCATCAAACCTCAGAGGGAAGGCAGGGGAGGGTGGGAGAGGGCGGTAAGAGATTAACCAAAGGACTAGTATGCATGCATATAAGCATACCAATGGACACAGACAGTAGAGGGGTTGAGGACATGAGCTGGGGGGTGGGAGCAACTGGGGAGAGGTCAGTGGGGGGAAAAGGAGACATATGTAATATTTTACACAATAAAGAATTTAAATTAAAAAGAAACAGTATTGTGTGTGACAGTTTGGATGAGTTTGTGTGTGTGTGTGAGCAGGTAACATGGGTACAGGCCTGTGTATGGAAGATCATATATATGAGAGCCCATTTCAGTTAGACTTGATAAGTAAAAAACTGGAGTATTGTTTTACTATTAATAAAACTTTAGTGTTGATACAATTATATGGCTATCAAAACACCCTTATTCATTTATTCATCTCCTCCTAGTTGTTTCTCGGTAAATACAGATAGTCCTCAGGTTACATTGGACTACGTTGTTTCGTGGTTACGTCGCCATCTCTTATTTATTTATAAAAAAAAAGTTCCGTCATTTCAACGTATGTACATATGTGCTTTATGTTTTTTATTATGTATTTACCACAAGTAAAGGTCAGGAATTGTTATCTTTCTTTTAAATTTTTTTTACTGTTTCACTTCATTAGTGCTGTGTATGTGCTTCATGTGAGTGACGTAGGTGCTTATGTAGGTGGGTTCCGACTTATGGCGAAAATAGCGTTACATTGCACTGTAGGAACAGATCTCCAACGTAACCCGAGGACCTACTGTAATTGGATATTATTCTTTTACTAGAGGCCCGGTGCACGAGTAGAGCCCGATTGGAGCCCGATCAGGCTGGGCCGGCTGAGGGGAGGGGCCAATCAGAGGTCGGGCTGGCCAGGGGCAGGGGCCGTGGGAGGTTGGCTGGCCCCGCCCCTGGTCAAACTCCCAGTTGAACTCCTGGTCGAACTCCCGGTCAAGGGGACAATTTACATATCAGTCTTTTATTATATAGGATAGAATAGTTTTGAAACTTGGCAATACTCTATGATCCAGTTATTATAAAATGATACTTGGAGATGATTGGGAATTATCTCATATTTTTTAGGCCAAGTGATGTTGAAAAACGACAGTTTAGCAAAGTAGACAGATTTGGTTTCAAACCTCAATTTTGCCACTTGTTAGCTGTGTGAAACTTAGTAACACATCTAGCCTCTTTGAAACTTAAAGTTCCTCATACATAGAATAGGGATAACAATGCTCATTCATTGGATTCCTGAGACAAGTAGGATAAAATTTGCACTTATTCATATTGCCTGATGCATAGTAAACACTCAATAAGTGCAAATTATCTTTTGTGTTTTTTAAAAATAAATAATATTTGACAATATGAAGATATTTTGAATATTTAAAGTAAAATACAAATTTATTTCCATATTAGTTTTTGGGAGAGTAACAGCACTTTCTGCACATCTGGAGAAATCTTGATAAGAGCACTGGATATAGCATATTACAGGATTCTCTTAGCCCTCCCAGCTCCCCATGAAAAAGCTATTTTAAAAAATTTTTTCAAAAATTATTTTCAATTACAGTTGATATTCAGTATTATTTTGTATTAGTTTCATGTGTACAGCATAGTGGTTAGATAATCATATACTTTACAAAGTGTTCCCCCTGATATTTCCAGTACCCAGCTGGTACATTACATAGTCATTACATCTCATATTCTTTATTTAGTTGTATAAACTATATAGGCAAATATAAGCATAATAGCTGATTATTGGTTTTGGAAAGCTTCAACATTTTTTATGGTAAACTTCCATAAATTACATAGAGTAATTTGTATACCATAACTTACAAATTCAATTTGTGAAAAATACAAAGTTTCTATCAAATAATATACCACCAATTTGGAGGAAATGACATTACTTTGGTCTGTGAAGATAAACTTAAAATCCCATTAGATACCAGCATTGTCATGTTCTGAGGTTAATTGGTTATGTTCAATTATAGGTTATGAAAGGTCTCACTGAATAATTCACCAAGCCATCAGGCAGAAAGACCAGTAGTTCACAGGACTAATTGACCATGTTGGTATACTAGAAACACAAATAAAATTCTCTTTGCCAACAACTTTGCAAATGAAAACCCCAGAAGAAACTGTTATGTCCTGTAACTATCCTGGAATACTATGATTTAGTTAGCAGACTGTGGGTGGAGGTGGGTCTTGGTGGGAGGAAGTTGGGGGGAGGGAAATGTACAAGATAGGAGAAAAAAGGTTGGAGGGAAATTAATTAGGCAAAATGTTAGAGAAAAACACATAGCTTTAGAAATTATTTTAAACATCTTGAATCTCTAAAAAGTAGTGTCTTTAAGTTCATTATATTGTCACCCTTCTTGTTCTGTATCTCAAACCCTGTTGTATAGGTTCGATAGTCATTGCAGTGAGCTGTTTTTTGAAAGGTAACAACTTTGACAGAGCATAGTGCTCTACTGAGGATGGAGCATGTTTGTTGTCCTGCATTCTTGCTTCATTTACCAATATATGACAAGTATTGTCTAAAGCACCATTATATCCTTGAATCTAAAATGGCTGTTTGTTAGTTGGTTGGTTGGTTGGTTGAGGTTTGGATTGTGCCAGAGTGGGGGAAGTGAGAAATATTGGAAGAGACAGAGGAACAGTCATTCACTAACAGATTTTGACAATTTCTCTCTCTCTCTCTCTCTCCTTCTCTCTCTCTCTCTCTCTCTCTCTCTCTCTAATGATGCAAACCATATATTTTATTAAAGAACCCTCAGAGCAGTATATTAGTCTTTCTTAAAGAAAGCAAATGTTTTCAAATGCTTTAACAAATTTAGTGAACCACTATCAGGGCTTGGTCTTTTAAAGGGGAAAAAAATAATTTTAGCTTAAAACTCATTAGGGGGATATGAGTCACCAAAATTGAGCTAGAGAAATTGTGCAGCAGATATCAGCCTTCATTGTAATACAGTAGAAGGATGTTAACATTCCTGTTGCATTTTTTAAAGCATCTTTTACATTGTAAGAAAAAGACAATCAAATTGTTAAGTGGGCTTCAAAAATAGTAATAAAAAAAGATTTATAATGGAAAGAATTGATGGTATATTTCACCTAGAGTAAGAAAGACAATGTGTAATAAGGGATTTTGTGGTTTTACAGCTCAGTGCATGTGTTTGAAAGCTGTTCTCTCAGCAACGTGGGTGGCAGGTTATGCTACCATATAATGTATTGTAGTTGGCTCTCCACACTTGTCAGGGTTAGTGTTCAACCACTCGGAAAATTTTCCCATTGTTCTATCATGTGAACCAAGGCTAGTGTTGAATTCCCAATAACTTACCAAAAAAAGAAAGTTTAATTAGAAAGTTTGAAATTTGATTACAACTTATTGTTTCAATATAGTGCTACATATATTATAGATTTTTGCAATTATTTTTCATTCAAAAAGATATCCTAATCAAGACTTTATTCTTTTTAAAGTAGGTTTCACAGAAATCTGTACACTGAATCGTGCCCTTTTTTCTGTATTAACACTCTGTTTCCATCTTAAGCATTTTGCTTTAGATGGACCATGGCTCTTGGCAGCTAGTGCATTTTTAGCAAATAATACTGTTTCTAGTAAGGGTTGCAGAGAAAAAAAAAAACTTAGTGTGAGGTCCTTGTAAACTGAACCTTTTGGAACATTACTTTATTTCTTTTTTTCCCCCCTTTTGTGCTTCTTCTCTATTTGTGTAATGGTTATAAATTACATCCTTTGAAAAGAATTAAAAACATTTTGTTTTGTTATTTTTGTAGTTGATTTTTTTTTCTTTACCTGTTATTTTAAAGATACACAGAGAAATAAGCAATTATGGTATTGAAATTCCATTGTGCCAGCACCTCCAGAGCATAATCCAAAAAAAACAGAAAACCGCCTGCTGGGTTGTCTGCAGTGTGCTTGTGTGAACATCAGTGTCTGCTGTTCACACATCATTTTTTTTACTGAAAGTTCCTTTTGGAATAAAGACTCTGTGTTTTCTGAGTGTAGTGAAACATTTGTTGGTCCTTATATTTTAAATTTGTAAGCATTTCTGTTTATAGTCTCAGTTGTCATAGATGTATATTACATGATTGTCACTGGCACATTAAGAAGTAGAGAAAAGGCTTATATGTTTATGGACTATAAAATAATGAAAAACTTTAAATGAAATTATAAAGTATTGAGGTAATAATGAGATTTTTGGAATATATTTTTATATATATGTATGAAGAAGGATTGATTTACATATTGACTTTTGCCCCTTAAAATCTATTTTATTTATTAAGTAAAGTGTATCTTGGCTAAGTGAATATAAAAATGTTATAAAATTGTCCTGTATTTCACTTGAAATTCAGATACTTAAATATGGTGGCTTCTTAATATTGAGTTAGAAAATTTTTTTAGTTGACCCTACCTAATCAAGGAATGTATTAGAAAGTATATTATAGATCCTTACATAAATTTTTAACCTTATTTACTTTATTCATTTTTATTCTTATTATGCTGCTGGATATCATATTAGACACACAGCAAACTTGCAAAATGTAGTCCAGTGTGTTGGCAGTCTGAACCTTTCACTCAAACTTGCAAAACATCAAGAAGAGAAAGCATTTACAGATAATAGAGAACTTCAGGTTTAAATTTGTGAAATGGAAGTTGATGCCCAGTCTCTTTGAAGGTTTATTTGAATCATTCAACATCATTTGTTTTTTTCTTAGGAACTTTTCACATAGAAGTTATACGCGTCTTTGCTGAAACTAGGTTTTTACCAATTTGAACTATTTTTCATTGAGAGAGAATTTCAGGTTTGTTTGCTTCTGAATTTTACTCTGAGTTTCTTAATCAATTAAAAGCACTTTTACATTTCATAATCATTATATCAATCTTTTAATCATTGTTTCTTCTGATTATTAGAATGAGATTACTGTCTATGTGGGACCAGTTACTACATTTAGTCAATAGGTCCAGTAGGCAGTGATACTTGCTAATCTCTCACATGATTCTCCTCAGTGTGCTTTTTATTCATCTTCACCTTTCTTTTAGTCCTATAGGTGAAAAAGATTGTCATCTAAACAAGTTATATCTGGCATGTGCCTCCAGGGAAGGGGAGGAAAGGCATCAGTTCCTTAACTTGCTAGTTTTATAAGGGCCTAAGACGCCTGAGTCTCCTGATTGCCAGGAAGCCTAATTGCTCACAGGGCAACTTGGCACACTGCCATTTCCCCACTGGGCTGTCCACTGGTGCTTGTGAATAGAACAGGAATGTCTTTACTTTTCTACTCAGTTGTCATTGATTGCAGTTTGAGGAAACAGGTTAACATTTTTCTCAAAATGATAGTAATTTACATCAAGATGAAATCAAACTTCATAACATCTATGTAATAAGTAGTGGAGTTAGTTTAGTACTTTAAAAATTCATATTAAATACAGTTCATTACTTCTTACTCTAAAATATTCATTTTGTATAATTCCACCTTAACTATTCTAGACAGATGTTTTAGATTTGCAGAAACACTTGAAAGTAAATTATGAGGTGGCTTTTTGTACTTTTACAAACAAAATTTATTATAAATATGAGTTAAGGGACCAATGGAAATCACAGATCTTGCAAGCAGAATGTGTGTGTGTGTTGGGGGGTGGTAGTTAGTCCAGCTGCTTTGAAAACTTGTTTTTGAGAATACCAGAGATGCTCGCATTTAATCTTTAATATAACTAGAGGTGTGTGTTGGGTTTTCACCTCTGTCTGGACTTCTAACAAGCACTTTGTGTGTTCCCATTGTCATGCTTTATGTCGAGGCCCCATAACTAATAGGAAACAATGAGGGTCATGAGATTTTCACTTCTTTTCTTCCCAATCCCCTTCAGAGTTCCACCTGTCTTTAAAACATATACAGGATTATAGCTTTTTGAATTTCTGATATTTATTCACTTGTTCTAATATTAGAATATATTCTTGTTTTATCTTTATTTCAGGCAGACATACTCGAAGACTACTTTATTACTTTGATGTTCAGAGTTTTGGTAGGAAATTATTTTCAAATCCTGACTTAATCCTGCACTGGCTAGGTAACCCTCAACATATTATATAACCTCTCTGAACTTAAGGTTCCTCAGCTACGAATTAGGGCTGTGGTGTTGGGATGATTAAAACAAATGTATGTTGCCCTGGGCAATATGGCTCAGTTGGTTAAGCATCATCCCATGTACCGAGAGGTTGCAGGTTTGATTCCTGGTCAGGGCACAGGCCCAGGTTGCAGACTTGATCCCCAGTAGGAGGTGTGCAGGAGGAAGCTGATTGATGTTTCTCTCGTTGATGTTTCTCTCTCTCTTTCCTTCTCCCTTCCTCTCTCTTTAAAATCAATAAAAACATATTTTTTAAAAAGTATATATATATATCAAATGTCTGGCATATGGTAACAGCTTAGTAAATGGTAGCTGAAAGGTGCAAGGCCTTGAAAACTGGTAATATAAAAGTACCTACTTGTATGCTTTTCTTTGTAATCTCATGAAATTGGGGAGTTTTAGCTACATATACTAGTAACTATTGGTTATACATTTATATCTTTGAGTTGATAAAGATCCAAGAGCATGGGCTTTGGAGTCATGTGAGTTTCTGCTCTGCAGCCTAACTATGAAGCTTGGAAAGTTAGCTTCTTTGTGCCTCAGGTTTCTTGTGTATAAAATGAAGGTGAAAATAGTATATTTTATAGAGCTATTGCAAGGCTGGAGTAAAATCAGTACATGTGGAGTAAAACTCAACTATGATTATTTCATAGAAAAGGAAAAGTCATAAAGCCAGAAAACTTGGTGGATTCAGCCTTAATTAATGGATATCTCTCTCATCCACTCCTAAATACTTGCCATTACCTTTCTTTCCAGTCCCCTTCAGAGCTCCACATCTACTTAAAATGTATTTAGGATTATATTGCAGTTAGAATTCTGCTTTGTATTCATTACTTGCATGGAACTGTGATGTCCTTGCAGTAAGACTCTTTGTATGTCTCTTAATCAAATGTATCTGCTGATTTTGTCACTTGCTCCTCATAAGTCTTGCCTTAGTTTTTTAGCAGTTCTTGATTGTGAAAATATTTTTTAAAGGCTTTATTTTTCTACTGAACTTTTTAAAAAAAAGTAATTGGGTCTCCTTTTGCTTCTACTGGACTTTTAAAATAAGCAATTATTTACTTAGTGGTCAAATGATTTATATAAAAAGTATTTTATAGTGATTTTTTGGGGATCTTAAATTCCTCATTTCCCCCATCTATTTTTCAGTGGTTTATAATCTAGTGGTAAGCCATCAAACAGCCTTAGATATATTACCGACTTGTGTACATAAAGTCTATCTTTAACCTCTCCTTATTTTGAGAATTTACTATTAAGATTTAAGGTGATGGAATGACTATACTTTTTAATTTGCTATACCTTAAGAATTACTCATGCATGTGAAAAGTCTAAATTTGTGTGTATGTATATATATATATGTGTGTGTGTGTGTGTATATATGTGTGTGTGTATATATATTTTAATGTTTTTATTGATTTTTAGAGAGAGGAAGGGAGAGGGATAGAGAGATAGAAACATCAATGAGAAAGAAACATGTGCCCTGACTGGGAATTGAATCAGTGACCTCTTAGTTCATGGGTCGACGCTTAACCACTGAGCCACACTGGCCAGGCCAAATTTGTATATGTTTGCATAAAGTTTTCTCATATCAACTGTACATACAAAAATTCTGTTTCATTTTTATTCTAGGATAAAACATAAATATCAAATGTAAGGGAAATGTACATTTATTTATTTTAGAGCCCACTTAATAGCAAATCATAATTTACCTGGAATATCAGGGTCTTGGGAAAAGCTATACCTCATTTATAGCATGAGAAGTTCTGCAACTGTGTGCTGGAGATTCTGCAGTTGTTTCTTTTGTGTACTTAGCACTCCCTCCTCCCCAAAGTCCATAAAACATACATATACAGTTTATATGTGTATATAACTTTTTAATGTAAGAAATAGAACTTTATGAGCATCCCAGAAGCTGGGAGTATACCCTCTTCCCTTCCCTGTCACAATCCTTTCCCTATCCTGTAGAGGTAACCACTGTGCTAACTTTTTGTGGTAATTTCTTTAGTTTTAAAAAATATTTTATCACCTTTTTAAGTTTAATTTTTAAGGTTTAAATATACTTTTATACAATAAAACATATGTACATATGTTAAAAGTCTGGAAGGACTGCAATAGCATTTATAACAATAGCACTTTTTTCCCTATCTAACATCCCCATCCCGATCCTTGGGAGCAATCCTCTTAGTTATTTTAGCCTTATTTGCTTTAATTTCTAAATAACATTTGTACACAGATATCTGTAATAGACATGTAGAATTCTAAATAAGGTGTATGTACATATCTATATTTAAAGACATGATCTAATGATATCTTACTGTGAAACATCAGGACTTAGCTCTATAATCTCATTTCTTCCCTAATATACTTTCCTTCTCTTCATCTTCTTAGTATAGTTTTTCATGGTATTTGCTGAAATTATTATGCACATTTTCATTATTTTGACCACATATTGTTTATACCTGATTCATGTCATGTTCTATGCTTAAATTTCCTTTTTAGACATAATTTTATTTTTCTGGAATTAGTAGTTGCCTCATTTCCCCCCCTTAATTAAAAAAAAATATTATCAGTTATCTAAATTCTCTGACAGATCTATAAAATACCCCTTGAAACAGTCACATATACTCTCTTGGATCCACATTTTTTTCCTTTATTTTAAAAAATATTTTTATTGATTTTTTTAGAGAGAGGAAGAGAAGGAGGGAGAGAAGGAGAGTAGGAGGGAGGGAGAGGAAGAGAGTGAGAAAGAGAAAGAGAGAAACATTGATCAGTTGCTTCCAGCATGCACTCCTACCTGGGACTGAACCTGAAACCTGGGTATGTGCCCTGACTGGGAATTGAACCAGCAACCTTTTGGTGCACGGGACAGTGCTCAACCAACTGAACCATACCAGCCAGGGCTTGGAAACTTTTTTTTCTGGGAAATGTTCTTTCTGGACCTCCAGCTCAGCTACTGTGTCAGTGTGTCGGTATACGTTCAATCAGAGAAGCAGGGCACTAGGGTGTGTGTGTGTGTGTACAGCATATATATGTGTCTGTATATATGTGTGTAGGGGACGTGTGTGGCAGTATGTAATAAGGGATTTATTACAGGGATTTTACCTTACACAAGTAGGAGTTGATTAAATAAATCTGTAAGCTGTTTTCATGTCATGATGCTGGAGGTTGAAGTCCATGGGCCCAGCTGTTGTCCCATGACAGTGAAGTGAGCCAGCAGATAGTAACATGTGTGATCTACAAGAGCTCCTACCTCAACTTGAGTGTGAAAAACAAAATGGCTGCTGCTTCACTTGTGCCTTCCTACTCATGTATGAAAATATTTCGTGTCCCATCTCACCAGAAACATGTGAGGAAGGGAATCCTGGGAAATGTAGTTTAGGTTAGGCCAAGAGTAACACATTACAAAGCTACCAAAGATGGCCATGAGAAGGTTCTTCTTAGAAGTATGATCCATAGGAGTAACCGACTGATGGCCCCAGCTGCTCTCTGAAATCCATCACCACCGCTAGTGCAAGACCATGCCTTCCACCAGCCATTGAGGGAGTACAGCAGGGGTAATAAACCAGGCTTATTCCTGGGGACTCTGGAATCCTGACAGGCAGCCTGGGCTTCAGGAGTCCCTGAGAGCCTTGCCCAACGTTTGCTGGAACTGCACTGCAGTCTAACATGGTCCACCCAGCCTTCCTTCCTTCCCTGTCTCCTTCCCCTGGGCTCAGCCCTGCATCACTGTCTGACAGCTTTTCCAGCCTTCCCTGGCTCCCTCCCCTTTTCAGTCAAAGACATTTGCCCTTATAAATACCTGGTACATCTATTCATGTCTTGGTGTCTGTTTCTCAGAGGACCTGGACTAACAGCTGTCTTCTTAAGATACCCCTTCAACATCATCCTGGGAGTTTCCTTCACCTTCTCTTTGGTTGATCTCTTGTTTTCTAGATCCCAGGTCGTCATCTTTTTTGATTTATTTCCTATTTTGGTGGAATGTATACTCCACATGGGAGGTAAAATTGTTGAAGCCTTGCATGACTGAAAACTTAATTTTAATCTCACCCTTGAGGATGATTTGGCTGGGTATGGAATTCTAGTTTGGAAGTAATTTTTTATCAATTTTAAGCACATTCTCCATTGCCTCATAGTTTTCAGTGTAAATGTTAAGGAGCACTTGATTTTTGATGCTTTGCATGTGACCTATTGTTCTTTGTAGAAGCATTTATAATCTCTTTATCCTTGATGTTTAGAAATTTCACGAGCTATACCATAGTTGTGTGTGTGTGTGTGTGCGCGCGCACATGTGATGTTTCCGTCATTGTGCTGGGTGCTCAGTGGATCCCATCAGTGAGGAGACACTTGTCTTTCAGTTCTGGGAGGTGCTCTTATGTTCTTTCATATTTTTCTTCTCTGTTCTCTCTTCTGACTTCACATTTATTAGCTGTGGTACCTCCTTTATCGAGTTACCAGATTTCTTATTTTCTATCTCTTGTTTTCTTATTTTTTCAAGCAATTCATTTCATTTCAGTTAATTAAAAAATTGTTTTTGCAGATACACACAACAGATGACCCATTTTTAATGAAATACAGTTAATATCTCTTTGCCATCTCTAATCTTTGGAATATTTTCAGAATCAGTTTTCTTCATAGTATAAATTTATTTTTGCATTATTGCAGATTATATGACTGAAATTAGATGAAAGACCACTCAAGACAAGACTGAAGAGGCAAGCAGGGATGAGCATTAACTCCAGGGCTGTGCTGTTCCCTTGCTGGTACCTTCAGAAGTTGCCTCTTTCCCTGGCCAATTTTACTAAGTGGTTAGAGCATCTGCCTGGAGACTTAATGGTTGCGGGTTCGATTCCCAGTCAGGGGCACAGAACCTGGGTTGTAGGTTCGATCCCTTGCCCAGGTTGGGGCATGTTCGGGGAGGCAAGCAATCAATGTGTCTCTCTCACACCGATGTTTCTCTCTCTCTTTCTCTCCTCCTCCCTCCCTCCCTTCCACTCTCTAAAAATGAATGGAAAAAATATCCTCAGGTGAGGATTAAAAAAAAAAAGAAGTTGCCTCTTAAAAAGGAGATATAAAATTTTAAATCACCAGCATATATCCACTTGAGGTACCTGAAGTCATCGGTCTGGATACAATTATATAGGACAATTTCAAGTATCCTATTGCCTTAGCATTAATAAGTCTTAACTTCTCAATCTTTAAATTTATGTCTTTACTGAATTACCAGTTATTTTCTGTCATTTACAAAATTCTCTTATCTTTTGTAAACCATGTTATATATTTTTGTACACAAAACTATGTTTAAACTACAATATTATATAAAGCTTTTTTAAGCCTTAAAAATTTCAAATACAAATAGACATTGGTCAGGCACATTATTAGATGAGGAAAATCCAGAATATAGTATTAAGCTGTATTAAAGAATTGATATGGCAAAGTGAGGAGTCACAGGTGACTTTGGCAAGATTGGTTTCAGTGGGGGGGCAAAATTCAGATTGGAATGGGATACAGACAACTAGCAGGTGAAAAATTAAAAAACAACAACTTTTCAAATGAGTGATTGTGTGGAGAAAGGAGCCAAAAGGGGAAAGATGGCAGAAAGAACACGAGGAATAAAAAAATATATCTTAGTGGTGATGAGATTTTCATTTATTGAGGTTCAACCAGAAATGGAAGGGAAAAAAAGAAAGTTATTTTGGCAAAATTTTGCCTTTTGTTAGTTTTCTGTTTAAAATATTTTTTAAAATATTTTTTGCATAAAATATCTTAATCTTTTAATCATTTTCAAAAATTTAAATTTATAGGTACATGAGGTTTTTTTAAAATCTATGAAATAAGTTTAAATATGGCAGTATCAGAATAGTAACTTAAATAAAAAGAGAAGAATAACTTTATAGAGATGACTCTGAGAATTTCAAACTGGGCACAATAGAAGTGAAGTAGACACATGAATTGGTGTTTATGACTTCCAAGCAATATAGTTGATGGTGTAGCCATCTGAGAGGCATTAACAGCCATATGTATGTGTATGTATGTGTGTGTGTGTGTATGTATATATATATATATATATACATACACACACACACACACACACACACTTTGTAATATATAGTACTTTAAACTTTATGATATGTTCAGAAGAAATAGTTAATTAATTGCATTTATTGAATAATTTACTACATTCATAATTCTGAATATATCATGCCAAAAGTTATATATGTTATAAAATCTAATACAGCTTTTTGTACACTGAAGTGTTTAAAATACTCTAAAAATAACATTACATCTGTCAGAAATAATGGTTAAATTTGTCAAAAACATTACATTATTAAGGAGCTGAATTTAGAATCTTGGTTTCACTTTCTGTTCATTATTGAGATTCATTATTATACATTTACCTGGAGAATAGATTATTTCAACCAGAAGTGCTTTCTCCCTCCTCTAAACTCCCGTGTATATTCTATAATAATAAAAGCATAATATGCTAACATCCTTCCGGACGACCTTCCAGATGAAGCCGGGGCTGCGAGGAAAGCCCGGGTCCTGGGTGCCTGCTGGCAGCCAAAGGAAGCCCGGGTCCTGGGTGCCAGAGGGAATCCGGTGCTGGCAGCCGGGGGAAGGAAGGCCTACTCTTGCACCAATTTGTACATCAGACCTCTAGTCTATTATAATAGTTTCCTATTTCTGCTATAACCAGTTACCACACACTTTAGTGGCTTAAAACAACACAAATTTATTACTGTACAGTCTGGAAGTGAGAAGTCCAAAATGGTTCCAGTGGATTAAAATCATGGTGTCAGCAAGGTACATTCTTTTCTGGAGATTCTTTGGAAGAATTATTTCTTGCCTTTTCCAGCTTCTGGAGGCTGCCCACATTCTTTGGCTTGTGGTTATATCACTCCTGCCTTTACTTCTTCACATCTCTGTCTCTCTTCCTCTTTTAAAGACCCTTGTGATTACTTTGGGCCTACCCAAGTAATCCAGGATAATCTTTCCATCCCAAGATCTTTACCTTAATTACATCTGCAGAGTCCCTTTTGCTATGTTAACATATTCACAGGTTTGGGGGAATGATGTGGGCATCTGCCTACTACATCTTTCTTCTTTTAATCAGACTCATTGAATGTCAGAGCTGGAAGGGATATTGGATGATAACTTGTCCAATCCCTTTACTTCATGCATGAAGAAATTGAATGAAGCCATAGAGGATGTTTGTCTGCTTCTAAGCTTTTTTTTTAAGGTTTGGAATAGGCTTTGGGTTCATGCTTTGTATGCTTTAACTGTACTTAGAACAATACCTTGAACATTTTAAGTGCTCAATAACTATTTGTGGCCTGAATGAATAAAAGGTTAGTGATAGAAACCAGGTATATCTGGTTTCTGATGCACTCATTTTGAGTTAGTTCTAGTGGAAGTTTATAAAATGTCACTGACCGAAATGCCATGGGGGTAGAGATTCAATTATTCTTATATTTTGTAGGGAAATCATTTTGTAGGGGGAAATCATTTTGTAGGGGGAAATCATTTAGTCTTGAACACCAACTACCTTCTTAACATCATTACAGTTCTCTTGCCCCATCTCTACCCACCCTCTTTCTTTAAAAAAATAAAAAAGCAAAGAAAGAATAAAGAAGGAAAGAGAAGAGAAAGAATGAAAGAAGATAAAAGAAAAGGAAGAAAAAGGAAGATATCATGGCTTTTATTTAATTGTTTTTCTAGAGTAACTCACGGAACCCCGAGTTAGAGTTTTTGACACTCATTGTCATTTGACTGTCTTGATAAGATAAACCTATATTTTTTGTGATGCATATATAATTCATTTGTACCCTTTAATTAAGCAATTAAAAAAAACAATATTTATGTTTTAGAAACTACTTTATACTTTAGGAAAACTTTTAGAAATGTTGGTTTACCTTTTAACTTACGGTTTTCCTTTCCTTGTGAAGTAAGGACAGTTTGGACTCCTGTTTAAAATAAAATTTAAATTTAAAAAATCTATCATTTCTTATTTAAAAACATTAAAAATCTAGATTTTAGATCATCATCAAGACTAGATAAATCACTTACTATTCCCAAGAAAGAAAGCTTTGTTTAATGCTTATTTAATAATTGATTTTCTCTTAATATTCTTATAATTTATATAGAATCTGATTGTTGTATGATTTTGGATGTATTAGGCATATTTCTTGAAATAAAATATATCAGAGGCATGTTAGATTATTTTCCTGCTTTTATCAACATGGTCTTCCGTTGGATGTATACATTTATACATGTCTAATTCTAACACTAAGACTCCCTACTAAGATGGTACGTGTAATGTGTTTAGCAACTGTAGAAATAGACCATGGTAAAAGTGTCCAGTAACTGGTAATGGTTATTATCATACTGTCATTCTCTTGATGAGCAAGAGGTTAATTTTAACTCAACTTTATTTTTTTATTCTATTTTTTTAAAATTTGTAATTTTTCAATTATAGTTGACATACAATATTAGTTTCGGGTATACAACATAGTGGCATTTATATAAGTTACATGATCACCTTGATAAGTCTAGTACCCGCCTGACACTATCCACAGATAAGTCAACTTTAGAATGTATTCATTATAATAAATTATATCATTGGGTGCAAACCTAATCTGACTTTTCTTTTCCTGGCAGCAACTTGAATTGGTGGAACCAAGTGGCTGGATTCATGTTCCCTTAACTGATAACCATAAGAAGCCAACTCGCACATTCATGATACAGATTGCTGTTCTAGCCAATCACCAAAACGGAAGAGACACCCACATGAGACAAATTAAAATATATACACCAGTGGAAGAGAGCTCCATTGGTAAATTTCCTAGATGTACAACTATTGATTTCATGATGTATCGTTCAATAAGGTGACCTGGAAACAGAAGTCATTAAACATATCTTTGTTTTCTCTGGTCAGTAAATATATCTGGTATCTTTATTGAAAAATCCTCAGTTGTTTTACAATTTTTGTATGCTTTGAAAAGTATTTTATATTAGCTTTAAAAAATAACATTTGGGTCATACTATCTTTATTTTCTTTAACATATAATAACACTCACATATTTTATATTAAAAATGAATTTGAGCCCTGGCCGGTGTTGGAGCATTGTCCCATACACCAAAAGGTTGCAGGTTTGACTCCCAGTCAGGGCACATACCCAGTTCGGATGCCTGCAGGAGGCAGCCGATTGCTGTTTCTCTCTCACATCGATGTTTTTTTTTCTCCCTTTCTCTCTTTCTCTCTCTTCCCCTTCCTCTCTCTAAAATCAATTTAAAAAATAAAAAATTTGAAGCCAATCATTAAATTTTTCCTCATTCCAAAAGAAAACCAGTTGAACTGAAAATTTTAGGATTTGCATAATTTTTTACTAACCAAGTGATTATTTTATATAATGATAATGCGTTAGAGTAATAATTTTACTTCATGTTTGAGAACAAGCCTATGTTTTATCAATAGATACTATCTTTAATGAACCAAAATTATTCCTTGTTTTTAAATCCAGAGGAAGCTTATTCTTTTAATACTGGGCCTTTTAAAAAACTGTGTCAAATAAGCTTAGCATAAGGTGTCTGATGAGAACCACTCTGATTAGGGAATATTGTCAATTGTATCATAATTACTTCCATGAGATACTTGTAACCCTAGGGCTGTCTATATCCTGATACCATGTCAGAGATTGCCAGTATAATCTGCTGTTATCCTAATTCTAGTGCTGCTATACGAGTTTCAGATTTGTGTCTTGACACTAACACATTCCAAGGGATAAATATGTATCATGAAAATTTTTTTCATGTATGAAATTATTCTTGATATATAAAAAGATATTAGAGGGAAAAAAAAGATATTAGAGGAACTGCTTGGCCAGTGTGATTCAGTGGTTGAGCATAGACCTAAGAACCAGGAGGTCACGGTTTGATTCCCAGTCAGGACACATGCCTGGGTTGAGTGCTCGATCCCAGTGTGGGACATGCAGGAAGCAACCAATTGGTGATTCTCATCATTGATGTTTCTATCTCTTTCTCCCTCTCCTCTGAAATCAATAAAAATATATTTTAAAAAAAAAGATACTAGAGGAGCTTAAATATGTTTTCTGTTCAAGGTTTAAAATGAGTAGATTTTATTTTGCATACTGTTTTTCTATATCTGTCACTTTTAGGGAGGGTGTTTAGCCACAGAACTTCCCCAGATTGGCTCTTGTTTGGGAAAAATTCCGTGGTGGTTCTTGCATTACTGGAGAGACTGAAGTCTTAAATATTAGGCTTGGGAAAACTTGGTACCCGAGGATTACAGAGATAATGCTTAACCTTATTATAAGGATTATTTAAAGTACAGATAGACTATGTGTTATAATAACAAAGCATAATTATCTAAAAGTGTTGCATTTCTCTTTTGAAAGTACAGATTATCTGACAAAGGATTTGTATTTAGAATAAAGAACTCTTGCAACTCAACAGTAAGAAAACAATCCAATTGAAAGTGAACAAATGATTTGAACAGTCACTTTACCACGGAATACATATGACTTGTAAATGAGCGTGTGAAAAGTGCTAAAGTTCATTGGACATTAGTGAAATGCAAATTAAAACCATAATGAGATACTATTTCATAGCCACTAAAATGGCTGCAATTAAAAAGACCATTGCAACGGTTAGCAAAGATAGGGAGGAACTGGACCTCACACTGCTGGTGAGGATGTAATTAATGCATAACCACTTTGGAAAACAGTTTGTTAGTTTCTTTAACATGCACCTAATTATGGGACCCAGCCATTCCACTCCTAGTTATTTACCCAAAAGAAAAGAAAGCATATGTTTATATAAAGACTTGTATATGAATATTCATAGTAGGTTTATTTGTAACATCTCAAAACTGAAAATAACACAGTATTGATTAATAGGATAATAGAAATATTGTGGTATATCCATACAGTAGAATACTACTGAGCAATAAAAATGAATGAACAATTAATGCATGCAACAACATGGATAAATTTATTTCTTACTGTATAGGATTTGAGAATTAAAAACAAAGATTAAAAAGCCATTTTAACAGTTAATGAAACAACAAATTCACTGATTCATTTGTAATGAGTATACATTTTTTAGTATTAAACGGCATTTATAAGATTTGAATTTTTAAATGTTACATCTAATCTAAGTATAAAACTTTTAAATCAGTTTATTAGCTGAGGAAGTATTGTCACAAGAAACTGCATAAAACTGGAATTTTAAAACATAGTAGTAGACAACTAATTTTTGTTGTTGTTAATCTTCAAGGATATTTTTTTCCATTGACTTTTTTAGAGAGAGTGGAAGGGAAAGAAGGAGTGGGGAGAGAGAGAGAAAAAAAAATCAATGTGAGAGAGACACATCGATTGGTTGCCTCCTGTGCACTCTCTGACCGGGCTGGGGGTCGAACCACTGATCCATACCGATCGGGCATAATAGACAACTCTTAAAAAAACATCAAACTAATAAATACTGGGTGTTGAATTAGATGTAATAAAGAAACTAAGATAAATCTCATGTGGACCTTGCTTTCTAGTTGCTTTCAGCCCTACTAGGGGAAATAATAGTCCTCTAAACAACCAAATGAGAAATTAGAGTGGTAATATCTCGAATTGCTGAATGGGAGTGTAGAGGAGAAGAGAATTGACTTCCTGTCCAGGAAATTAGAGGTAAAGCTAAATAGACACTGTGAAGGAGGTGGAATTTCGGAAAGAAAGACTATTGAAATATCAGCTGGTTATTCACTTTTCATGCCTATTCTTGAATCCAGACTATCATTGTTTATATCTAAGTAACAACAGTTAATTTGAAGCAGGTGATTTGTATGTTTGGTATCAAGTGATGTTTGGTACATTTACTCTTGTTTAAAAGGTTCCAACAGTTAAAACATGGACAACTCTTGAAAAATAATTTTAGACACAATGCCTTCTGTTCTTTTAGCCATTATGACTACTAATTTAGTACAGATTAATACACTACAGCATAAATTTAATGAGTATAAATTTTTATGAGTTACCCAGGCGAGGTGGCTCATTTGGTTAGAGCGTTGTCCCTTACACCAAAAGGTTGTGGGTTTGATTCCGGTCAGGGCTCACATAGGAGGTAACAGATCAATGTCTCTCTCTCTCAAATCAAGAAAATCATATCCTCGGGTGAGGATTAAAAACAACAAATAAAATTTTATGACTCAAATACAAATATTTGATGTTTCTAGTGTTTTAGAAAATTGTTACTATAAACTTCTTAATAAAATGGCTTATGTATTATTTTTTATTGAATTCTTGGTAATTGGTTTATTTAATTAGGTACCTTTTTAAAATGATAAAATTTGCAAAATTTGCATTGTGGTCTGCCATTTAGTCACATCTGTTTCTGTGCAGTGCTGTCCAGAAAGCCTTAGAGAGAGGAAGATGATGAAGAAGAAATCCTTGAGGATTAGTTTATTAATTATCCATGATAATGATTTATTATATCAGCACAAATCCAAAAGGCTAATTAATTAGATCTTCCCCAACTATAAATCTAAGAAAAAGTCTATAATCAATGGCCAACTGAAAAGTTAAAATTATTTTTTAGTACTATCATCTAGACCAATTTTAGGAGAGTTCTACCTGCTTATGAAACCTTTTTCTAAGTGAATTCTTCTTTCAGAAATTGGTATTTCACATCATGTGTAATTGAAGCCCTAGCGTTTACCATGGCATTCTTTTTACTAGTAAGTACTGCATTTGTGGTCGTCAGCTTCCCATTGATGCAGTTCTGTGATCACCCTAAGATGTTCTTCCACTAGGCATTTGCTTTTCCAATGTTGAGAGCAAATTACGATTCTCCTCCTGTGGTCCTGGAAATAATTCCCCAAACTGTTTTTATAGACTTTATTCTGAGACTAGCTCTCCTCTTTACCCTGGCATTGATCGGTAGTTGGCCATCCAGATTTTAACAGATCATTTCCTGTTGTTACTACGGCAGTATCAAAATACTGATCACTCACCAAGAAGCAAATTATCCAAAAGACTGAAGCAGAGAGTTCAGCCAGCTGTTTGTTTTCAACTGTTAACATTTATAAGAATCACATGTTAGATGGATATGAAGACAAATGTAATCGAGGGTAGCCTCAATAAAAGGAGAATGAATGATAATGCTCCATCTAACTATTGTTATACTCAGGTGTTTACCAAAGACAAAGCAAAGGAATTTTACTATTTATTTTAAGATAGTGCATATTTTTTTAAGGTAGCAATTCAGTGACTAATAGGATGCTACTTCTCATAAGTTTTCTTTTATTTTTTTTAAGTCAACCGAACTGTTAAGAAAAAGTGATTTTTTTTTCTTGAAATTGTCAGTTGTTTAACTGGTGTAATTTTTACTCCTCTCATCTTTTCATACTCAGTAACCTCAAGTCCTGCAGATTCCACATTAATTATCACTTTTGGTTTCACCCAATTCACATCATTCTAGGCCAATTGCAGGAAACTCCCAGATGGACCCTTGGTCTTTATTTTAAAATAAAGGTATACAAACAATGTTTCATCATGTAACTTTCTGTAAATATGTATACTAATTCTATATTTCCTGTATAAATTTACCAAATATATGAACCCAAAGTCCTTTGGCAGCCCTTCAGAGCCATACTTCTTTCCTGCCTCTTGTATAACCTTTTACAAATTATTCTCAGACTTTTTGCTCTAGCCAAGCAAATATGCTTGTCTGTTTTATGCACCCTCATTCTTATTTTTACTCTTTTATATGTAACATCTACAGGCCTTTAGTCTTGTCACTGTAGTTTACTAATTGATACTACTTTCCTAAGCAGAACTAGCTCAAAAGTCACTCCCTTGCCTGGCCAGTGTGGTTCAGTAGTTGAGCATCGATCTATGAACCAGGAGGTTATGGTTCGATTCCCAGTCAGGGCCCATGCCCGGGTTGTGTGCTTGATCCCCAGTGGGGGATGGATGTACAGGAGGCAGCCGATCAATGATTCTCATCATTGATGTGTCTATCTCTCCCTCTCCCTTCCTCTATGAAATAAATAAAAATATATTTTAAAAAAAGTCACTCCCTTGAATGCCTATATGTAGCTGATTTTAATCTGTATATTTTTGTTCTTTTATTCTGGATCTCAGCATTTATGTAATCTGCTATTTCTATATTAACATATTAATGTTATACTGTGTCTATTGCTAACTTGAAGACAAGGAATCAGTCTTATTTATCTTCTATTTGCATTATTACAATTCTCAATAGGCATGAGTAAATAGGCATGGCTTTTCATTTATAAGCTCTTGCATTGACATGCTTTCACATCTTATATCTCATTTTCAGAAAATCCCTGTGTCAGGGTTACATTTAGCTATGAATCATAGAAATCCCTACCACAATGACAAATTTGTTTTTGTTTATTAAAAGGTTTAGAGATCCATGGTTGCTTCATTGGCCCAGCAGCTTAATAATAGGCTTTCTGAGAAAATTTAGATCATTCTCTCATGGTCAAAAGATAGTTCAGCTACGACATTATTCCAACTATAGTTCCAGCTCTGACATTGGCACTCAGAGAGAAGGAAGAATGCTAACATGTCCTCCTTTATCAGAAAGGGAAAAATTTCCCAGAATTCTTCAGCATCCTTATATCTCAACTGGGTCACATGAACATCTCTACCTGAAAGGGAGGTAAGTTTGGGAAATCAGGGAGTTGATTGCTGCCTTAGGCAAATATTTTATTTAAAAAAATTTTAATTGATTTTGAGAGAGAAAGGGAGAAAGAGAGAGAAACATTGATTTGTTGTTCCACTTAGTGACTCATTCATTGGCTGATTATTGTATAGGCCCTGACCAGAGATTGAACCTACAACCTTGGCTATGGGGATGATGCTCTAACCAACTGAGCTACCGGGCCAAGGCACAAGTACTATTTTCTAGGGCTAAGCACATCATCATTCTACAAAAATAATTTTTAAAAAACTATTTTCTATGCACAGAAGGGAGACTAGACATTAGATAAATAATAAACAATATCTGACACACCCAACCCTTCTAAGCCTCAGCATTCTCATCTGCAAACCAGAAATGCTAATAGCAGTACACCTCAGAGAATAATGGGAGATAATAAATGTAAGCACTTAGCCCAGTGCCTGGCAAATAGCCAGTATTCAATAAAAAGTAGCTGGTGTTATAGTTAGTATTTTGTCTTCAGAACATGCAGTTTGATCTGAGAAATCTTTAGGGAAGAAATGGTTGTTTTGCCCTCTTCCCTCAAGAATCTGGAACTCTAATGCATGTATGGCAACCTTGAAAGCCCTTTTTTTCGTATCGATATTTTATCTACTATTCACCAACACTTCATTATAATAGCAATCACATAGAATTTTACCACACAAAACAAGGAATTTCTAAATTCTGTTACAAGGAATGGGGGCCAAATTAATGACATTGTTTTTCCTTTTGAGCCCATGCAAAATGTCAAAACTCTATCTTGCACATTTCAATCTTACCAATAAAAGAGAGAGAGAGAGAGAGAGAGAGAGAGAGAGAAAGAAAGAGATACCTGATAAAACTTCCTAATCTTGCAAGCTGACATAGATGCTGAGCATCCCTTTAAGTTCTTTAAGACACACCCTCATTCCTGGAAGTAGGAAATGAGCATCATCATACTAGTTCTAAGCCATTCTATTAGACCCATTCTTAATCCTGATTCTAGTTCTGAATCCCTTAGCTGCTGATAGTGACTTCTTGTTTCACTGCCCTTTCTTAGTCCTTTGGGATTTCATGATAAGCACTATTGTTCTAGCTCCAAACTTGTGTCCTCTCAATGTTGTTCTCTCAGGCCACTTTGGGTAAGTTTTCTCTATTTTGATCAACTGAGTAGACATCTTTATTCTAGCTTATCTCTAGTAAGGTAAGATAACGTAACTGATCATGTTGGTAACACTGTGCCAATGAAGAAAGGTAAGTACAGTTGGGCATATGATATTTAGTAAGGCTGGAAAGCATGCATGCCTTTTATAAATATTTACTTAGGAGGGAATAATCCACAGTGTCATTTTTTAATTATTAAGGACTAGAGGTCCGGTGCATGAAATTTGTGCACTGGGGGGGGGGGGGGGACAGATCCCTCAGCCCGGCCTGTACCCTCTCGCAATCCAGGAGCCCTTGGGGGATTGTCCGCCTGCTGTGGAGGTGGGAGAGGCTCCCACCACCGCCACTATGCTCGCCAGACGTGAGCCCGGCTCAGGGCTTCAGGCTGAGCAGCACTCCCTCTGTGGGAGTGCACTGACCACCAGCGGGGAGCTCCTCTGTTGAGCGTTGCCCCCTGGTGGTCAGTGCATGTCATAGTGGCCGGTCGTTCTGCTGTTCGGTCGATTTTTATATTAGCCTTTTATTATATAGGATATCTGATTGCTCATCCCTATAAAAATATATGTTTACAATGCTGTGATTAATTGTATTATACAGAGTAGTTCCCAGGAGAAAAATACTACATCTTTTTCAAATGATCAACATGTACTATCAAATGCTTTAAATCCTGTGTTGAATATAAATAAGTAAAAAACATGTTTCCTGTTCAGAAAGAATTTACAGTCTAGCTGATGATGGCTAAGTACACTCAGAGACATTCACACATACTCCATGTGAGGCAGCATTGAGTAAAACAGGTAATAGGTATTATTTTAATAAAGGCAGAGATCACCAATGCCCAGCGTAGTCAGTAAGGTTCTTAAAGAAGAGCTAGACATCCGTGTATGTAGGGGCATCTGAAGAGGCCTTCCTAGGTTCTGTACAAGTTGAGAAATAGTAAAGATGAAGGCCAAAATATCATCTTTTTAAAAAATATATTTTTATTGATTTCAGAGAGGAAGGGAGAGGGAGGGAGAGATAGAAACATCAATGACAAGAGAGAATCATGGGTTGGCTGCCTCCTGCATGTTCCACACTGGGGATCAAGCCTACAACCCAGCAAGTACCCTGACCGGGAATCTAACTGTGACCTCTTGGTTCATAGGCCAACGCTCAACCACTGATATTGGCCAGGCTCACCTTCTTTCTTGATAAAAGACAGGTTGACAGATGCATTTTAAAGTCTTAGCTAATTTGGGCGGCTAACAATGAACCCCTAAGATTCATGCCAGAGCTGGTTGCACTGAATGGGGCAGGAAGCTACCAGAAGAAGGAGTATGGAACTGAGCCATATATTCTCAATTCTTCTATTTACCAATGGATGTTTACCTCATTAGGGATGCATCAGGGGGTGGAGAGAAGCTCAGAGTAAAGACTTGAGCTTCCTTCTAGTTGGGCTAACTATGGGAAGAAGTTTTCCTATAGATATACTCTGGTTCCAGAACAATGAGCAAATTTAAATAGAGAGGAGATGTGAGGGCATTGCATCTCAGGCATGGAAAAGTGTGCAGATTTGTGGAGGAGTGAGAAGGTTATATTCATACTGCAGTACAGCAGGGCATTAAACATGAGTAACATGTAACATCCTTAAGTTACAGAATGGACAAAAGGTAGGTTAGGGTAGGGTGGGTTGAAAGTTTAATCTTTCCCTGTGATATATAGGGTAACTGTAGTCTTATGCCCATACCCTTATGTAATTCTTCTATGTAATGCTATGTTAAAACTTTGGAAGATTAAAGAGGCAATATTAGTAGCCTAACATCCACCACCATTATAAATTATAAAGGAGACTATGGAATAAAAGCTATATTTTTTGAAACAATTTTATGTAAATCAAAATATTTAGTGAATATTTATATATAATGCTCTAATATTAGACCATGTAGAAGGCTATCAGAAGATAAAAAGTTGGGTGGGAATCTCTGCTTTTCCAAAAGGGCATTCCTTAGAGTATGATGCTTGTGGGACATAGAAATGTCCACCCAATTTGTTTCCATCATTCCAGGTTCCCCCTCCATTCCAGGGATTTAGATAATACTAGTAAATGAAATTCTTAGGAAAATTCACTTATAAGCAAGACCATCAGAAATCATACACAGCTCCAAATAAGGCTCTCAAGTGGCCATTACAAAAATATTTGAATTCTTACAACATGGCACGCTGTGTGTTTAAACAAAATCATCGTTAGTAGGAACACAATTTGATTCCTTTTGAGTCCAGTTTGTGCTTGTTTTACATCTAATTACGTTTAGGTTAAAAATAAGGAAGCCTTTTTTTTCAAACTGAAGTCTTTGAAACAGTGTTATTCATATCATAATCCTTTTAAAGATAATCTTGACCAAAACATGAAATATGCTAGTGACATGAAGAAACAATATACTAGTAGTGTAAGCACAGTTTCTGTTTTTAATAAATACCATTTTGCAGATACTCTTTGTGTAGCTAGTGAACATGATAAGAGAGAATATTATTTTAATAGAAAGTTCTGTATGTGAAAAATTTTCTCCATTATTTGCAGGCTAAGAGAAAGTAAGTCAGTAGTATAGAAATTATATGAGCACCTGAGTTCTACCTACTGTAATCTTTGGCCAATTTTATCAGTCTTTTCCTTTTTTAAGTGTGTGTATGTGTTTGTGAAGCATAATATGTATACAGTGAAGTACACCAAGCACCATCTCAATGAATTAGGCCAGAGTAGACACCCATGTACATGCCAAAGACTAGAACACCTCAATACCTTGGAAGCCCTCTTCATGTCCCATCTAAACCAGTATTCCTTTCCTCCTCTCCAACATTAGCCTCTACCCAGGGTTAAATGGTATAACTAAGTTTCACCTATGTTTAATGCATACATCATGTACATACGTGCATACAAATGTAGTGTAATATATTTTCCTTTGTGTTTGTTTTCTTTTACTCAGTATGGTTTTTGTAATATGTGTCCATGTTACTGCATGTAGCTATAGTTTTTTTTCATTTTTATTGTTGTATACATAGTATCCTACTGTAGGAATATACCATCATTTTTTCATTCTACTGTTGTTGGCTATTGGTCGAGCCTCCGGTCATGATGGATCCAGGATTTTTATATACTAGGATTCTCTTCTTTTATAAAAACTTTATTTGCTTTATTGTACAGATTTTAGATATGCAATCCACCTTAGATGATAGGAGTTACATTTCATTTTTTTCTTCTCTATGTGGATATCCAATTTACCCATTTGTTAAGACCATCTTTTCTCAGTGCTCTGCAATGCCACCTTTCTGTCAAATCAGCATCCCTATGTGCATGATGTGCTTTTAGCTCTCTGCTCTATTCAATTTGTCTATTCTTGCATCAGGACCATAATGTCTTTATTTGCAATACATTTTGACATTAGGTAGATCAAGTTATCCCAGCTTGTTCTTTCTGAAGAGTCTCTCAACTGTTTTGGGCCTCTTTCATTACTATATAGATTTTAAATTCAGCTGATCAGGTTCTATACACACACATTGACACACCAAATAGAATTTTTATTGGGGTTACTTTGAATCTACTAGTATAGGTCAATTTGAGAACTGACTCTTTTACAATATTGAGTCTTCTAATTTGCAGAAGACTCCATGTATTTGAGTCTTTAATGTCTTTCAATAATGTTTTATAATTTTCTAGAGAGACATCTTTTACATCTTTTGTAGATTTATTCCTAAGAATATGATATTTTTAATGCTATTATAAACGATATTTTAAAAAATGTTTGTTTTGGTTAGTGGAAATAAAAGAGATTTTTGTATTTTGATTTTATATCCAGAAACTTTCTAACTTTCCTCTTAATTAGAATAACTTTTCTGTAGATTCTTTTGGATTTCTTAAATCTCTAAATGGTGGCTATTTTATTTCTTCTCTTCTTTTCCTTACACCTTTTGTTTACTTTCTTTCCTCATTGGGTTAGCTATGCCCTACAGAAGTCTGAGGTGTTAAATAAAACACTGAGAGTGATCATACTTATCTTGTTTTTGATGCCAATAGGAAAGCTTTCAAAATTTCACTATTTTGTATGATGTTAACTTACATCACACAGGAGCAGGAGGAAGGGACCCTTACTTAGTAGAACTTATGCTACTCCCTTATATTTCTAGTTTACCATTTTTTGTTGTTTTTAAATCATGAATGAATATTGAGTATATAAAATGCTTTTCTTGCACCTATAATAACCATATGATTTTCTTCTTTATTTTATTATTGTTTTGAATTATTTTGGTTGATTTTTAAATATTAAGTGAACTGTCATTCCTGGGACAAATCCAATTTTGTTATAGGCATTATCCTTTTTTATGACTTATTGGGTTTGGTTTGCTGAAAATTAGTTGAGGAATTTTTCATCTACATGTACTATATGGTTTTTGCGTCATGAGTGAGATTGGCCTGTGACATTACCTCTTTGTACTGTCCTTGTCATGTTTTTGCAGTGGAATTACTTTGGATTTATAAAGTGAATGGGAAAGAGTTTTGTTTTTATATTTCCTGGAAGAATTTGTGTGAGATTAAAATAAATGAGATTCACTGTGTAGACATAATTATAGGTTTAATTTCTAATTCTAAGCAGATGGGAAGATATTCAGATTTTTATACTTCATCTTTTGCAAGTTTTGGCGATTTGTATTTTTGGGGGGGAGTTTATCTATTTTGTTTACATTTTTATTTTTTATTTTTGGTATAGAATTATTCATATTATCATTTTATAATGTCTGTAGAACCTATAGTGTTAGATCTCTCCTCTTCTCTCCTCTCCTCTCTGTTTGACCCTCTGCGGAAAGAACCCTATGTGGCTTATTTGGGAGACACTGCCTCACAAACCAATGCAAATAAATGAGTAGGAGAGGGGTGAGAGAAATTTTAGAAAGGTCGATTCAGGCCAGATTTTGGAGGGCTTTATAATTTCAAGACAAAATGTTTGGGCTGTATCTTTTAGGGAAGCATTGAAGGGTTTTGAACAGGTAGGCGAGCGGTCCGTGTTTTAAGAAGGTTACATCAAAGAGACTCCATTGCAACAGGAAGCACTGGAGGCATGAAGAAAGGTCCTGCAACCACCTTAATGCTATAGCCTCTAGAACAGCGGCACTCGGCATGCGGTAAGCGTCAGTAACATATCTGATGACCAAATGAAAGAACCAGGATCAGATGTAAATGTGGCAATGGAAACACCAAGAAATGACTGGAAATATAAAATAGAGTTCATTTCCTGCGTACATGTGGCCAAGCAGAAAGTTTAAGTTTAGGTTCATGATAATCAACAAATAGGTATTGAAACCATGCTGTCTATTACATGGGGCCTCAGCAGAATAAACTAGGTAAAGAGACAATGGTGACTATATTGATCATTAACTTATAAAGCATCACAAATAGTAAATATAGGAACTACTTGAAGATGAGTAGAACATTTTTCTTCACCGCCACGTCTCCCGCATTCAAGCCACCATGTTAGCTTTGATGTATCGTCCAACATCCCGCAGCTCTTCTCCAGGTAGTTGCTTGCTCTACATCACTGTTTTTGCAGGTACTTTTGAGGAAAGAGCCTCAATTTACACATTTCCAGGAGGAGGCCATGTTTCCCTATAGCAGCGAACTGGTAAGTGAATCCCGACCTTTATATTATTATGTGGTGCCAAAGTAATTCAGTGGCAAATAATTCAATGTTTCCTATTTCTGGTTTTGCTCCCATCTTCCTTCCAAATGCTGTTATTAATCGTTCCCTTAACAGCTGCTTACTCATTTTTCATTTTTATGTATGTTAAAGAATGTAGAGTGTGCAGTAATCAGAATTTTAGAAGAATAACCTAAAATATGTGATAATTCTTTTAGTCATAAATTTTTAGTAGTTCCTATCAGACATTTCTATTGTGTTAATTTCTTGGGTGTTTCCATCTGCTGTTGTTGGCTGCTGAATCCACCTAGTATAGATTGTTTTCCGTTCTGTTTTAAATCTTCAATTATGAGCTTATCTCCAGTAGGGCTTTATCTATAAAATTCCTGTGCAGCTTGGGTTAAGAATGTTCTTCCAAGTTAGTTTTGGGTTTACTTCTGTGTACACTCAATGGGAATCCCTGGCTTAGAATTTAGTTCTTTGTAATTTCTTCACTGTGGCTTCCTAGAACACATGTATTATAAATTCAATCCTCTGTGTCGTGCAGGTCATATTATGAATTCTCAAGGGATTTATTTTCCCCACTCAGAGCCCCAGTGCAAATAAACTGATTTCCATATTGTCTATTGTCTTCTTTTGCTGGTGGGCAGTTACCTCCTCTCCCCCATACTGAGAGTTTAGTCCTTCCAGTCTTATGCTGGGATCTGAGTTTCAGTTCTCCACCTGGCAAGAGTCAAGTTCTCATCCCTTATCCTTTTCAGCCCTTTAAAACCAAACTCTTTAGATCTCAACCACTGCTCACCACCTGCCATTGAGGCAAACACAGGGTTGCCTACTCTTTTGGCAGTTCAGTTTTCAGTCGCTTCATTATTCCTGGCATGTGGGTATTTTTCTCTTATCTGCACTTAGCTGTGCATTTTTAAAAAGTTTGTGTAATTCCCCCCAGCATTTCCAGTTGATCTAGCAGGAGGGTTTTTATGTATAGTCCGTCATATTGTTGAAACTCATATCTTTAATTATTTCCACATCTACACAGTCTTCTCTCCCCATGTTTCTAAATATCCTTGGTTTTATTTTATTTTTTTATAGGATGTTACATTTCACAGTTGGAGTGGCCTTAAAATGGCATATTTTCCCTTTTGATTTAATAGAAAAAGTGTACCTAATTCTGATATCATTAGACCTTCCCACTTCATAAATTCTATTTAGAGGCACAAAGGGAATAATTAACTCCAAAGATTCATAGAATACTAGCCCTTTTATCTTGTCCTGAGAAAGTAACCTTGATAATGCATCCCAAGTGAGTAAATAGCATCAAATTTAGTATGGTGATTACTTCAGGGTTCAGGGGCAAGAAGAATTGAGAAATGAGGTCAATTATATTTGTAATGTTTTATTTCTTAAGCTAAGTAGTATATACCCAGAAGCTTAGTCTCTATATTTTAAAAAAGTTTTTGAAATATTTCACATTAAAAAATGATTATAAAAGGAATTATCACCATAATGAAATTGTACCATATTTTATTTTATTTTTTATTAATTTTTAAAGAGGGGGGAAGGAGAGAGAGAGAGAGAAAGAGAGAGAGAGAGAGAGAGAGAGAGAGAGAGAGAGAGAGAGAGAGAAATGTGGGAGATAGATCTATCCGTCACACCTCCCATATGTGCCCCAACCAGGAATCGATCCTGCGACTTTCCAGTGCACAAGATGATGCTCCAATCAACTGAGCCACCCGGCCAGGGCTGAACTGGGCATTTTTAATTTCATATAACAAGATACACAGGGCATTTGTCATTATCATGTGCATTTGTCAAGTGAAAAGATAATTTTTCAGCAGTAAAGGTGTAAGTTGTTATTTCAACTACTGTTAAGGTTTAGTTACATCCAAATTAGATTGTTCCTCATGCTTCTTAAAAATGTCTTATGCCTGACCACAAACTCCAACCGATCCAGTGATCATGCTATTTCCATCTTGGGGAGTCATTCTAGCATTATCCAGGATAGCAGCAGGTTACATCTGAATCATCTTTTGTGCCAAAGAGGTCCTTTTAAGTGTGTTTGCAACCAAATTCTCAGCTGCTTCCCCCCTCCCCATGTTAATTACAAGCAGTGCTGTCTAGTGATCCTGTCCACTCACATCTTTTAACACTACAATATGAAAAAGGAAAGAAGGGTTGGCATGTAGAGGGACTGAGGTTCTTTCAGATGTTTACTTAGGCTTGGTCCTCTGCTTGATTCCTCACAAAGACGGCCTCTTGTCCTCACAACGACATTAACCCTAGTTAACCGTTGCTGAGTGCTTTCTCTGCCAGTCATTGTAACAAAGCATTCTTCCTGCCTTATCATGTTTAGTTCCTATAATATACCTGCAGTCATCATTACCCCCTTTTAGAATGAGGAAACGGTTTGATTAATTTTACTACATCGCACAGGTACGAATGACTATGTTGAATATTTACTTCTAAGTAACTCTGAAGTAACTTTAGATACCTGTCTATCTTCAATCTATCACATCATCCAGTATTGGATACCACAGAGAAATAACTGAATAGTACTTTAGCATCAGAAAGATTCATGTAGATGTTATGAAATATCAGATTTAGCTGATTTCTATTTACAAACAGTAGATAAGAGGAAAATACAAGGAATGGCCAAGCAGTCAAAGCAATCTGGGTCTCAGGACACAGGAGTAGTTGTGGGGTAGAATGCTTGCCAGAATGGACTGCCCAGGGCTGTGGTGGAATACCTACCGATGTTGATGGTATGTGTGGATAAGATAGGTATGTGGCCTCTGGTTTTATGTTTTCTGTCATACTGAAGACTAGTAAAAGGACAATATTGTCCTGGGATTCTCACCTTTGACCCAATCAAATAAAACCTTCTCTCCCCACATCATTACCGTTAGGAGAGTGGGGGATGGTGCAGGATGCGGACACAAAGATAAAGAAGTATGAGAATTTGACCAGGCTATATTGTTTCCTATTTATTTATAAATTAAGCCTGTTGCCTTTCAGAAAAGGAGAAATAAAGAAAGAAGAATGGTGGGAGGGATAGAGGGACAGAGGTAGAATGGAGGAAAGATTGATTCAATACCAAGAAAAATATTCACTTATATTTCTCTTCTGTAACTTCTTCGAGAAGATGCTTACATGACTATTTTGCGACTTTACAACTTAGTTTGAAAAGAAATGGATGTGATTTAATTTAATTTGAGCCTTGTAAAGAGCAAGGCATCTCTTTCCCCTGAGTCTTTCTGGAACACAATTCTATAATACATCATCTGTATACTGCATTGTGTGTTCAACACCCCAACCGACAGTGTTTCTTAGAGAAACTGATGTTATCTTCAAACTGCTTCTTGAACTATTGTTTCTACTTCTGTACTGAGGCTTGTGTTTAATTATTTTGGCCTTTTTAAGTAACTCTGGGCCTAAGGCACTTAGACATTTAGGGGCCCTTCATTGGGTTAGCAATAAATCATAAATGAATTACTATAATTCCATTGAAATTAAAATAATACTTCATTCAATTTACCATTGCCATGTATATGTGGTCTAATCTAAATCCTACCATGATAATATAATTATTATTAATAAATTAATAATAACATTGGCTCATAGAACCCAGGGGCATAAAAGCAGGGGTGTGAGCAGATGTTTTCTTTTGCCTTCGGAATTTTACAGGTGTCCAAAGGCATTGTAAAGTGCAAGAAGGGGCCAATCTAAGGACAAGTGCCCTGGGGTGGCCAATAAATAGCTCTGCTTGTGTGAATATTTTGCTGCTTTGTAGTTAAAAAATCAGTAATTAAATTGAAATTAGGTCTTGTGGAAAATTGTGAATCTCTTTTATCCAAACTTTCTTAGAAAGATTCAAGTATTTTCAGTGCTCCCCCTGACGCCAGATGTCGAACTCTGTTTTCTGATTCCCTGGGCCGCAGCTACCGTGCTAACCCTTTCTTTCTGTTTCTGAGAAGAACAGTAGATGATTTTATTGGGGACTTTTTCAGTCCTTTTGAAACATTTTAGTAAAATTTTTGTTTTAAAATGTATTCCATTTTCTGAACACATAGCAGGAAAGTGAATTATTCAAGGACATTGTAAAGTCCTTTATTGTTTACAAACAGCACAAAGGCCCATATCCCCATTGAGATGCTAGATACGGCTGGTGTCAGCCCCACAAGACAGATGAAACAAACCACAGGTAGGTAGTAAGTGACCCAGATCTTCTTACTCCCAATGTAGTGCTCTTTCCTTATTTCTAGTAGTTTCTCTTTTTTTAATTTTTAGAGAGAGATGGGGAGAGGGAGAGAGAGAGAGAGAGAGAGAGAGAGAGAGAAATGTGAAAGAGAAACTTGGATCTGTCATCTCCCGCACATGCCCCAACCAGGGATGGAACCTGCAACCTGGGTATGTGCCCTGACAGGAAATTGAACCTTCCACCTTTTGGTGTACAGAACAACACTGGCCAAGGCTCCACTAGTTTCTTGATCAAATGCCAATGGGTGGGCTGACTTAATATGGATTCTTGGGTTTTCATATCTAAAATTAAACTATGGCACTATGAGAACTTTAACTGTTAATCTGAGGTGGGGCACAATTAGTAATTGATAAATTCTCAGGCTACCTCTGTTAATTGGCTTTGCCTTCTCTTCCTGTGTGTATTCTGGGTCTTGGAAGTTCAAGATCAAGTGTGAATGTAGCAAGTAGAACCCTCCTACTAAACAAACACTAACGTATTGCTGCTCGATGGCAAAGATATAGTCAATGAGCACTTCAGCATGTTTCAGAAGGAGATTCTCAATTCAGGATTATATGATTAATCGCCTTCTTCATTAAGGAAACGATGTGGGCTGCACACACGCAAGTCACTTTTTAGAACTCCCGTGCTCTGTCTAACCTTGCGTCATCCCACATGAGCAACCGTGATGCCCAAAGGTTGTGAACTCTAACACCATCGTGTTTATTTTTAATGAGAATCAGGTCAAGATCAGCCCAAGCAAAGGGACCAAATAACCTGGGAACACAAGCAAAATGGCGAATACAATATTTTTCATACCGAGTCCTCACAGATGGATTATGCCGAGAATAGTAATTAACCATGGGCCCAACTGGGGATGCATTTTTAATGACTTGCAGGTAGTCTAGAGAAAAGCGCCATAAAATAATCCCAGTCCCAACTGCTCTTCTAAAATGGGCTGAGAACTATAGCAGTGAATTAAAATAACCTGTGAATTTTTCTAACCAAAATAAAAATACCAGTTATGAAATATTTCTTTTACTCTTTGCCAATTCTTTAATAGTCCATTAGGTATTTCTAGGAGGTGGAGTAGTTGAAATGAAAATTTGAGCTCAGAAACCTGAAAGGCCAGAATCTTGAATAAACTGACTGAGGCGAGATAGAACTGGGTGTGAAAGGAGGCTTTTTCTGTGGTAGATTTGCCTTCAAACTGGGCATGTGTTTCATTTGGATAAGTCTGTGAAAGTTCCAGGAATCACTGAAAAAAGAGACTTGAAGAAACTTAGAAATAACTGGTTTAATCCTCCTGCAGCCTCAGAGTGGGGTGCTTCATGGAGAAGGTATTTAGTTGCTTCTACACAATTTGGCTAAATGATTCTGTCCTGTTCAGATGAAAAGTTGTCACTCAACTCAGTTAAAGAATCCGCTCTTTCAACCCACCCCTTCTCCCCATTGGAACCTTGGTGTAAAACCGGATTTCTTGTGGACTACCTCTCTTTTGCCTGGCCCAGAAATGATTGATTGAATGTGTTATTCTTTGTGTCGTTTATAGAGAAAGTCGGAATGAATATCTGGCCTTGACACTTCATTTCATTTCAGCTTCACAGGCCAACGTTTAAGAACATTTTAATCTTCTTTCTGTTGCTTGCACTGGAAGTGGTGGAAATAATAACACGCCCAATAATTATATGATTAGTAATTATGTGTCCCAGAGTGAAGCTTAATATGGTTTTATTCTGATACAGTTCCCTGTAGGTAGTACATGGGAGTGATTTTCAGGTTCTTTGCAGAAGAACTAGGCTTTTCTTTTTAAACATCTTAACTAAAATAAAAGCAGTTTGTTTACAGGGTCCCCTTCTTTGGCGAGGCCATTTCCAACACGGAGCTACGGGGGTGGTATTTATTCCTACAGAGATAGGTTAAAAGACGATGCCTTTATATGTGGCATTATTTCATTAAAAACAATTCCATTCTAAATTATAGCTTTTATTCTCTTTTAAAATGACTGCTTCTTTAAATAGCAGCCATTCCTGGTTTCATTCTTTAAATACCACCCTAAAGGAGTAAAGCTAAACTAGGTACCTTCAGCTTTTTTGTAGCATAGAGATTGTATTTTGGAAAAAAGAAATCACGTTTCCTTGAGGCAAAAGTTGGAAATCAGGGTTCTCCATACTACGAGTTACCCAAAGAATGAAGTGAAATAGAATTATGGAATGTTAGCTCTAAAAACCATTTAGTTTAATCTCTTCATGTAACAGTCAAATACACCAGGGCCCTATTGGCCAGCCAGTTCTCTAGTAGGTTACACAGGTGGATGGTGGGGAAGTCTGTGGGGATTTCTCTCAACTCAGAGTGATTCTGTTGAACCCTGTGTGTTTGGTTGAATTTGGCTTGGGCAGTGGTGAAAGAGGGAAGCTAAGAAAAAAAAACCTGTGACAGCTTTATGGCCAGCTCATTAAATTAGAACCCAAGCTTGACACTGCATTGCTTTCTTTGCTGGGTGTGGATCGACAGGTATTGATGAAATGTCTCAGGTTCTAATTCAGAATGCCTGGTGATAAATTTTAAGTTTGACAAGTTGAGGTTATCAGCAAGCCACAGGGTGAGTCTATGGACTCCAGCCAGCAGCAGCCTTGCTCCTATCTCAGGCTCTTTAACCAGGATGCACTTGATCTCTTCACCCCCAAGGAGTAGATTAAATGCTTTAGTAAATATGCCATTAAGATACTTCATTGGCCCGGCCGGCGTGGCTCAGTGGTTGAGCGTCGACCTATGAACCAGACATCACGGTTTGATTCCCAGCCAGGGCATAAACCTGGGTTGTGGGCTCGATCCCCAAGTGTAGGGGGTGCAGAAGGTAGCCGATCAATGATTCTCGTCATTGATGTTTCTAAATCTCTTTCCCACTCCCTCCCTCTCTGAAATATATAATAATAAAAAAAAGACACTTCATTAAACTAAGCCATTCATACATACCTCAAATACACTGAAGCTGAGGGCAGGGCCTTCAGCCACCCAAGAAGCATATGAATGGCCTGGAGAAATGCCTAATGTTATATCTACTGTGATCTTTCCTTATTAAGTGCAATTTAAAAATTCAGAAGTGAATTTCCTATTCATTTGAATAAAACCAGAATGGAGAAACTAGCAAATTCCTTTCTAATCTCCTCTAAATGATTCTCTGCTACCATGTCCACTTGGTTGTGGCTCTGGCTGCATTAATTCCTTGACCTTGGCCTGAGTCAGACCATAGGTTTTAGAGTATTTTCCATCACCAGCTAAGCCTCTTTGAGATTTTACTTTGTTTTAGAAGAGGCTTACTTGGAAGCATTTGAGATAGTTACTATTTATGTTTGTTGTCTGATTTTTAAAAAAATATATTTTATTGATTTTTTACAGAGAGGAAGGGAGAGAGATAGGAGATAGAGAGTTTGAAACATCGATGAGAGAGAAACATCAATCAGCTGCCTCCTGCACACCTCCCACTGGGGATGTGCCCGCAACCAAGGTACATGCCCTTGACTGGAATCGAACCTGGGACCCTTCGGTCCCCAGGCCGACACTCTATCCACTGAGCCAAACCGGTTAGAGCTGTTGTCTGATATTTTATTTCTTACTTTTCTGAATATATTCTCATGATAATAGAATAACATGGGAATAGAATTTATTTCTTTTTATTTTTGAAATAGAATTTTAATACCATGTTGGACCCAAGAAATCTTTACCTCAACTCTTCATTTTAGAGGTGAATAAAGTATAGGTCAAAGATATGAAAGAGTCTTTTATGTTGTCTTTGCTATCTTAAAGAGATTTGGTTAAAACTCTTTTCTTAAAAATATTAATGTATTTATCCTCTCTAATCCCTATTCATGATTTGGTTTTCATCACCTTCTAGTGATTGTATGATGTTTTAGGTGGAAAAAAAAATTAGGTACAAAGAGATGAGTTGGCCAAAGTCAGAGACTGAGGTAAGATAGAGAAAAACCTGGTGTTGAATTTTAGGATGTTAGTCCTGAGGAGAAGCTCTTTCTAAAAATAGAAATTAAAAATCTGCATTTTTTGCTTTGGTCTTTAATATTTTTATCTTACTCAAGAAAGACTTCTGAGAAGCCAAATATATTCTGCAAATTTTGTAAAACAACCCTTCAAAAGACTTACCTGGACTGACCTGTTGACTTACTAAGTTTAGATAATCTTATAACTCATTTTTCTATTGGGGGAAAAGGGGTGGTTATGACTGATTTCAGTGAAAGAATTAAGGTTGAAGTGACAGAACTAATAATGAATATGAATGTAGGGAAAGTGTTGTCCATGAAAGACCTCTTTGAAAGGAATCATAATGGTACTAATTTCCACCAGTGTAAGAAGTTGTCTAGCCCAGCCAGAGTGGTTCAGTGGTTAAGCTGCAACCTATGAACCAGGAGGTCACAGTTTGATTCCCAGTCAAGGCACATGCCCGGGTTGTGGGCTTGATCCCCCATGTGGGGCCTGCAGGCGGCAGCCGATCAATGATTCTCTCTCATCATTAATGTTTCTCTCTCTCTCTCTCTCTCTCTCTCTCTCTCTCTCTCTCTCTCTCTCTCTTCCTCTCCGAAGTCAATAAAATATATTTTTGAAAAAGAAAAAGAAAAAAGTAGTTGTCTACCTCAGCTTTAGTTTCATATGGTGATTTTGTATTCTATAGACTCAAGTCATTTACTAAATTGGGGTCTGTTAACTCTTTTATTATCTCTAAAAGCTTAAATAATACAAAACAAAGGCCACTGCTCTTTGGCAAACCCTTTTTTCCCAACTAGCTTTAATTAACTGAAGAATGAGCAGGGTTTAAGTATAATCTACTACTGACCATTATTATTCTCTTTATTCAGGAACAAAATAGTAAAAAAAATGGGAGGGCAGAGCCAAGATGGTAGAGTAGGTATTATCAGTCAGTTTCAATATAGATGAATGAATCAATGGAGTTTGACCTTTTTCATAAATATTCAATTATGCAAATTCTCCCCACCAAAAAATGATGGGATTGTGGATTTTTTTTTACAGTAAGCATGTGCTACTTTTATTATTTAAATTTAAAAAATATACCAGAAGTAGAAACAAAATAATATGATTTTTATGGTGATTTTATTTTATGACAAGATCACTTTTTAGTGCTCCCATAAGACCATGTGTCATAATACTACTACAGAATTTTATTTCTACTTAAGTTAGTACATTTTCAGGAAACCTAGACCCCAGGAATAGACAGTGACTGATAGGCACAAGTCAACCATGTGAAAATGTTGCCATATTCATTTGCACTGTTTACTTCTCTGCTGTATCTTCAGTTCCTCCAGGACGCCCCTCATTCCCCCACCACCCCACTTCCAGGAGGCTTAACTGAGCGCTCTCCCAATAAATATCTTTCGCATGAATCTATGATTTAAGCTCTATAATTCCGAGTTTGTCGTGGAGAGGGTAAATTCCAATTCTAAATGTGTTACACAGGGTTGTGTCCTAATTTGGCATCAGAGCTCACTCATATATAACAATACAGCCGTTAAATAACTGGGAAGGACATTGCAAGGCACAGTGAATAGAGTATGCGCCCTTCTCAAAGCTGATGGCATGGTTTTATTAACACAAACCAGGATTTTCCTAGACGCTGCTGAACCTGTTGCCTACTTACTGTCAGAACAGTTTAACGTCAACTGAGCTACCACGGAAACCATTGTATTTGACAGACATCCTCCAGTATTTAGATGAACAATACTAAATAACCCCATACAACAGGTCAACTCATTCAGCTATTGGAATGTATATTTTGCAGCAAACTTAACCTGGGTGGGTCCATTGGGAATACCATTCTGCTTAAAAAAAATTGAGACATTCACCAAAGGCCAGGCTGAACTGCTTTTATGGTCCAGGCAGCCAATTGGTAGTTTTTAGCGTGCCTGGCCCTCCAGAATACCTACCCCGCCCTCCCCCCGCCCTTCCTGCTTAGCGAAGGGGATCCTAATCCCTTCTCACAGCAGGCTTGCTCAAGATTACACGAGTTTTTAGATTCTGAATAAAGCTGCCAGCTGCCTGGACAGGCAAGTAGATAAGAGGAACATTCATGAGAAGAGAGAGTGGCCTGGGGTAGGAGGGAGCCAGGTGGAGCTCCCAGAGCAGAGGAGGGGATGAAGCACCACAGAACAAGTTAGATAAGTGAGCAAAGGCCGCTCAGCACCTGGGTTGAGTGGAAAAACCAGGGGAGACCACCAGGGTGGTGCATGTGAGGGGATGGCAGGGGGCAAAGTAGCTGGCTGCGTGCTTCTCGGGGAGGATGGCTTTGAGAGATGGGCGTGGCTCCCTAACTTGGCTCTGCCTTCTTCTCTAGGTCTCATTCTCAGGGATCAACTTGTGCTTCTAGCAGTTGGGCAATTGCAGTAAAAGATCAGAGACACCTCTGAGAGGAGAGCTAGAGCTGTGCAAACCCCGGGCACCTCTGGGGGGAATGACTTAAGGTATAAAACCTGGTAATAGGTAACGCCAGCCTTCAAACTGTCTCAGGCCCAACGTATCTTCTGTATTTCATGGTACAGAAACCCAGGTTCTCAACAGAATACCCGTCTGGGAATGTGAGCACAGTCAGTATTATCCTTGGAGGAAATAATAATTAAGCTTTGTTTACAAGGAAAAGCCTCATGGCCCGTTTCTGCACAGAGTAGAGAATGTCTAGCAGAGAATGTCCAGTTCTTAGGAATTTCAAAAACAGAAGGTCAGCTCTGTCACACATGGATCTGGGATATAAAAAACGTGGTTCTTTTTTAATGAGCACTTTGGAATAGCGGCATCTCAGACACCAGGAGCTATTTCAACTATGAAATGACAGCAATTTGCTCATCAAAGCACGATGAAATAAATGCCCGTTAGCTTAGAGACCCAATAGGACTGCAGGTCAAGTAAACTAGAAAAAATGTGTGTTTCAATGGAAACTGTTCCTCCTCTATAACATACCTGTCCAGGTGAGCAGATTCCAGCCCCGCTCCTTGTCTTTGACTTGCTTGCAGCTGTTGGTAAGTGGTAGGTCTCTACAAAGTGTCCCATCTAGTAGTGATCTTAATTTACTTCTCCCATGTGGATACACTAGTCTTGTCCCATGTGCAATTCATCTCAATGTTCCTTTACTCCTTATACATTTGTGCTGATTTGACTTTTCTTTCAAACTTGTTACAACATCAGCCCGATTCCCTCATGTATGATTAAAAAGAAATTCTTTAACCCACGTTTATTTTTATAGCTGTATGGGAGCTATGATTTTACCTTTTTCTGAACATTATCTTTTAACAACTCTCTCTTCTGCTAGGCTCTCAAACCACTATTTTCTTACTAGGGGTTATAAGAGAAACAAGTATTTACATATTTTACAAAATGTTCTTAAAGTGATCCAGGGAATCTCTGAGGCCAATTTGTCAGGAAGAGAGCGACTCCGGCCTAGCTCCAGCTCCCCCACAAGCCCAATGCTGTCGATCTTCATGTTCTGGTGCTTCTCTGGTGCCTCCTTCCTAACCATCCAGGTTGTCATGAGCGTTCTGTCTCTGGAGGGGTGGCATCAGGGTTTCTGAGCATCAACCAGGCGGAGCTCCCAGTTCCTGCCTCTTCTGGCACCTGCCCAAGGTGCTTTCTGAGAAGCTGGGCTGTATTCATCCATAAAATAATTCCCCCTCATCCCCATTTTCTACTATCAAGTCACCAAAGGAACTCAAGGTTCTGCTGATGAATTTTGACATGACTATTTTTTAAAATTATCTTTAGTATTAAAAGTATTACAATGTTCCCTTCCCCCCCATTACCCCCTCCACCCCCCTCAACATGACTATTTTTATCTAAAAAAACCCCGATTTTTTCAGGGTGTAAAGGGTTGTTCAGAATTATAAAGGAAACTTTGCAAATTTTGTTCAAGGGTGGAGTATTTGTGGTGTTGTGTTATGACTTAGTTATTAATGTGTGCAGTTCAGTCAGTGCTTGCTGGGGCCTACTGTGAGTGGGTCACCGCAGAAGATACTCAGCAGCAAGTAAAACAAAACCCTTGTCTTCAAGGACCTCACAGGAGAAAAACTCACACGCACACCTACCCACAAAACTGTGAGAGCATGCCGTACTTTGTAGTATGAACACAATGGGAGAATCTCATTGCTTGGTAAAGGCATTTATCTCGCATTTTAACTGAAAACACTTGAGAGTTGTCCAATCACTTTGCAGATGAGGAAACAAAGTCCCAAAGATGTTATATGGTCACAGTTCATTCATAATGAAAGCATAGATATATATTAAAGTGTGTGATCAAACCGAAATTCCATAGCAAATACATTTCACCTCTTCAGCTATAGCTGTTATTTTGTCAATACAGGGAATTAACCTGCAAAATGCGTTGCTGTGTTTCTAGTCTACTTGTAAATGTAAAGAAGTCATTTGTAAAAGGCTTTTGGCAGGCAGACTCAGGCCCCAGGGGAGAATTTCTCAAGTGTTGCAGGGTATCCCATTATCTGAGCTGTGATCTGAGCTGCAGTCCTGGGAGGTCTCTCTGGGCCAATGGGAACGACCGAGTAGCTGGGGATTGGGATGGTAGTGGTGATAGTACCATAGCAGGGGCTGTCTCCTGGGCTGGCGAGAATTGAGTGAGTGAGCTTTTTTGGCTGGGCTTCAGGGCTGGGTTCCTAACCAGCAGGAGCTAGGGTGAAAACCAGAAGCTGGGCAGGAGGCCAATCAGATCAAAAGCAGTTCAGCTCCCAGGGGTCTCAGTTCACCTCCAGGAACACTGGACAAACTGCTTCCAGATTCTGCTCACTCATGAGAAGGAAGCTTCTGACCTATTGACTGACTGAGCCATCCCTAGCTCAACACTCGGGTGAGGAGCATTGTGTTGGGGTTGGGACAGTCAGAGATTAACAGGGACAGACACTGTCTTTCATAGACTTGGGGTTTCTTATGAAAATATACCTGTTGATAGTAGAAAATACAGAAAAGGATAACGAGGAAAAGTTAGGATTGGCCATGAATTCAAAGACTTCCAGACCTCCCCCCACTCCTCTCTTGTATAATGGACAGTCGTGTAAGTTGATGGTGCACCCATTTGTATAATCAATTTTGACCATAATAATGGACAGAATTTAATAGTTGAGAGGGATGTGCTGGTCATCTTGCCACTCTCATTCTACAGATGCAAAAACTGATGTCCGATTTAATTCAGTGATTTGCAAGGTTAAGAACAATAGTTTTAAACAGAGCCAAGGCTAGTCCCTCAGTGACACCTGAATTATTTATTTCACGTGCATATGACTTGTCTGCCATGCCAGACTATGCGTTCCTTGAGGGCAGAGCGACATGGTGCCTTTGCCGCTTCAAGGATGTCTCCAGGCTGGTAGTAATGGCATCATTGGGGAGCTGGTAGCCATGGAGAGTCCCAGGCCCCATCCCAGGCCTGGTGAATCAGAATCTGCATTTAACAAGATGCCTAGGCAATTCATATCCACACTAGAGTTTGAGTGGAACTGAGGGAATGGTTATTAAATATTTATTTATGGTGGTGATGGTGTTTATGTCCCTTCCCAGATTCTCATGTTGAAGCCTAATCCCTGAAGTGACGGTGTTTGGAGGAGAGTCTTTGGAAGATGATTAGGTCCCCAGGTCTGAGCCCTCCACCTGTGACCCAGGAAGTGGGTCCTCACCAGACAGCGAGTCTGCTGGCGCCCCCATCTTAGGATCGAGATCCATGGGAAATATATTTCTGTTGTTGGTGAAACACCCAGTCTCTGCTATTTTGTTATAGCAGCCAGAAGGGACTAAGGCAGTGGTATTAATTGAGTCTTTTGTTTACAGCAATGGAAACTGACTCCAAGTACCTTAAAGCAGAAACAGGAGTGATAGCAGTTGTTGGAAAACAGACTGGTGTATTATGGAGAATTTAAGACCAAACTTTAGGTTTGGTTTTAAGCCTCAGGAACCTTAGAGATAGGACTTGGTTAACCTTTTCTATGGGGCTGTACCATACATGTGATGCCTACTCGCAATGCCTGTCCATTCCAAGTTACCAGGAGAGAGAGAGAGAGAGAGAGAGAGAGAGAGAGAGAGAGAGAGAGAATTAGAAAGCTAAAGGTTCATGTAATAAAATGGATACTGGACCCCACCCCTATTGCCATAAGCCATTCCCAGAGATGGAGGATCATTGAGAGGCAGGTACCATTACAATAGTTGTCTGCTGTAATTTTCAAACTAAATTTGTCACATTTTTTGCTAATAAGGGGGCATAAAAGTATGAGAAGAGCCTATTTCTAGACCACCCCCCTCCCCCCAGCCCCTGTTTCTCTGATTTTCTTTGTTGCAATTTCTCCATCAAAGAGAACATACATTCTAATGATTTCAGCAATTAACATTTTGCTGGTGACACTCAAATGTACTTCCAGCTTGAATCTCTTTTCTGGGTTCCAGCCTCAAATTTCCAAATGTTCTGTCACTACTTAAAGTTCAACAGGGCCAAAACTGGGTTCATCATATGGCCCTCCCAAATTCTTCATTTCCATCAAGATGCTACTGTTTTCCATAATAACTAGCATCTGTGGCTCCTTCCTTGTTTTTCAAATGCCAAATCCTGAACTTTAAAATGTGAGTTTCTTCAATTCTCCCTTTCCTCCCTCCTGCCAACCAGAGTTTAAATCCTCATCCACTCTCTCTTAGATCATGCCGTTCCCTTGCCACACCCCTCCTTCTGTCCAGTCTTTTGTCTTACCCCTGCCAGGTAGATTTTTCTTAGTCTCCACTTGTATCATCCCACTGCCCACCCCAGAAAAGGTTTAATATTATTTCAGGACATTTTATATATAGGTCTAAGGTTGTGACCATAAGATACCATTGGTAACTCAGAGATCCCTATTGCCAGTGATCTACTTAAGTATTATGTGAAAGAAATATTTTTCTAGAAATATTCTATGAGACAGATAGCCAATTCTATTAGAAATAAATAGCACAGTGTCTACATAAAGAAGTATATGTTTAACATAACCATTAACCTATTAAAGGAAAAACGGTTTCCTCTACTCACACCACTTCTGACACCAAACCTGTGGGTTTTCCACACCAAGCAATTGCCCAACCCTCTAGGTAATAACTGGGTGTCCTATACTTCAGTTATGATATTAAGTACCTGGAGTTAGTGCAGACCTCACAGGTTAAGGGCTCTGACCCACAAGACTGCCCCGCTCCCCGCCCCCCCCCCCCCCCCCCCCTTCCAATGCTAATTTCAGTCCAGGTTGATTCCTATGCTTCAGACTGAATGGCTGTAAATCAAAGATTCCCATGACCCTCATCTCAGGTTTGATAATTTGCTAGAATGGCTCACAGACATCAGGAAACTGCTTAACTTACTAGCATAGCTGGTTCATGATAAAAGGATACCAACCAGGAACAGCCAGATGGAGGAGGTACATAGGGCAAGGTCTGAGAAAAAGGGTGTGGAGCTTCCATGTCCTCTGGGCGCGCCACCCTCTGGGCAGTTTTATGTTTTCAGCAACCTGGAAGCTCTCTGAACCTCTGTCTGTGGTTAGGGTTTTTAATGGAGGTTTGCTTCTGTCGGCATGATTGATTAAATGATTGGCCATTAGTGGTTAACTCAGCCTGCAGCCCTTCTCCCCTCCCCTGAGGTCCGGGGGCTGAGGCTGAATGTTCCAACCCTCTAGTCACCTGGTTGGTTTCCCTGGCAACAGCCCCTCTCCTGAGGCTATTCAGGAGCCCTGTGCCACCAGTCATCTCACTAGCATTCAGAAAGACACTCCACTTCTGAAAATTCCAAGTGTTTTAGAGTTGTAAGAGAGGAAACAGGGACACAGACCAAAATATATATTTATTTTTATATTACATATCACACCTGTTAATTTTAACTTTTTATTTTGAAATAATTTCAGTCTTTCAAAAAAGTTACCAAAATCATAGCGTTTCCATATGCCTTTTACTCAGCTTCCCCAAATATTAAACATGTTATAACCACCGTACAATAATCAAAACCAGGAAATTAACACTGAAACAATATTATTAACGAATCTACAAACTTCATTCTTATTTTGCCATTTGTCCCACTAAAGTCTTTTTTATGGTCCAGGATCTAATCTAAGATTCTGCACTGCATTTAATTGGCATAACATTTTAGTTTCCTCTAATCTGGGACAGTTCTTTGGGTTTTCTTTGTTGCTCATGACCTTGATGCTTTTGAAGAGTTGTGGCCAGTTATTTTTGTAGAATGTCTTTTAATTTGTTTGGGATTGTCTGCTGCTTCCTCATATTGAAACATGCATGTTAAATTATGCATTTTTGGCAAGAATACCACCAAAATGATGTAATACCCTCAGTGCATCGTATCAGGAGGCACATGATGTAGATTTGTCTCAGTACAGGTGATGTTAATTTTTGTTGTTGTTGTTAATCCTCACCCAAGGATGTTTTTCCATTGATTTTTAGGGAGAGTAGAAGAGAGGGAAAGACAGAGAGAAACATTGATATGAGAGAAACACATCGATTGGTTGCCTCCTGCACAAGCCCTGACCAGGGCCTGTTCCCGGAGTAGGGGGTCGGGGGAGGGGGGAGCCTGCAACCGAGGTACATGCCCTTGACCGGAATCAAACCTGGGACCCTTTGGTCCACAGGCTGATGCTCTATCCACTAAACCAAACCGGCTAGGGCCAGGTGATGTTACTTTTGATCACTTGGTTAAGAAGGGTATCTGCAAGATTCCTGCCCTTAAAGTTACTATTTCCCCTTTGTGATTAGTGTTTTGTAGAAAGGTATGTTGAGATAATTAGGAGACTGAGAAGGGGCTCGAAGGCTTGTAGGGTGGGAACCAAGGTGGTGATGGTGTGCTCAGGGAGGAAAGGGTTTCATGGAGGAAGACATGCTCTTTAAGGTAGAAGTTACAGAAAAGTCAAATCCACTGAGGACTGAAAAGAGACCAACATTTTGTCAGTTAGGAGATTTGGGGGGACTTAAATAAAAACTCCTTCAGAGTAATGTTGCAGGGAGAAAACTTTGAAGATCTAAAAGTAATGGATTATGGGAATGACTAGGTAAGGAAATAGAAAGTACAAACTTGGTAACTGGGGGAGTTATGCTGGAATATCTAGACAGGCCATGGTGGTGGTAAAGAGCATCAGTTATAATTTTGTGTGTTGTCTGCATCTGGGAATCTTTTTCTGCAGAGTACTGAAGGAAGAAATTAAGAATCTATTTTCTAGACTCTAGAGCTAGAAAAATGCCGAATGAAGGAGTGGAGTTTTTCTTTTCAAGGTATGTCCTTTTGTTCTGCAGAGAAAGACCCTGAGTTTTTGTGTGTGAATTAACTTTGATGTGAGGAGTAGCACTACACCTAGACTCTAAGCAAATACAACACAAGGTGTTTCCCTTTTCTTTTCAAGGTCTGTTTGCTTTTTACCCTCAGTGTCTTTCGTAATCATTCTTTTGACTATCTGGAGGGTTGACTAGCTGTGCTTATCACTATAACATGCAGGGCAGGTGAATATGTGGATGTATGAGCTAGAGATAGAAGAGTGTGTCTAAATGCTAAGTCAGTTAACATTGATTTGGTTCATAGTGAAGCCTACCATGTTATAAGAAAAAATAAATAGAACTTAAAGGCAAAGAAACACTAAACACCCAGGTAATTTATGGTGAAGCATACTTAGTTTATGATTTTGGTTAATACATACTTTAACTAGAACAGTGTTCTGCACTCATTTTTATTAAATACTGTAGGTGTTTGCTGGGGCATGAGGTAATAACCCAAATACAATTAAAATGACCATAAAATTAGGGTCTCCACATAGGCTCCCAAGGATGGGTCTGTTTGAGGCTTCTAGTCATCGGCATTGGGTGGTCTGCTATTGGTGCATGATACTTAAATAGAGCTTTTTCCCCTTAGGTCTGTAAGGTGTTAAGGTGTTTTTATAAAACCCCATAAACCCTCGTTAAACACTTTTTTTTTCATAAAGCAAACTTAAATCTTTATTTGACGTGTTTTCTGTGGCACTATTTTGGCATTTTTACAAGTCCTTTAAAGAATCACTCTAATAATTGCATACACCTCGGAGTGGGAGTGAGGGCTATTTATTCAGGTCTTTGTACATCAAACTGCCTGACTCACTAAGCAACAAGCACAGAATTTTGGTGCATTTTAATTTAATAAGGAAAAAAGATCAAAAGAATCTCCAGGTGGAGAAAGTTAGGCTAATTTGTGTATTGCATATTAACTGATTGAAAGAAAGGTTTGACTACTGACTGAAATAACTATGATTTAAACATATAAGATTATTTACTACAGGGAGGGTTTCCCTAAACACTAAAGAAGAAATAACAGCACTTTCCCCCACCCTGAAACTCCTTATTCCCTTTCCCTGCTTTATATTTTCTCCATAACTCTTATCGCCTTTGAACATAGTGTAAAATTTATTTGTTGTACCTATTATTTTTTTTGTCTGTCTGAATGCAAGCTCTATGACAAAGGGACTCTGTCTTTTTGTTTGCTGTTGCATATTTAATGTCTAGGATAGTGTTGGCACATAATGGCACACAATAAATATTTGTTGATGGAAGGAAGGAAGGAAGGAAGGAAGGAAGGAAGGAAGGAAGGAAGGAAGGAAGGAAGGAAGGAAGAAAGGAAGGGAAAGGAAAGGAAAGGAAAGGAAAGGAAAGGAAAGGAAAGGAAAGGAAAGGAAAGGAAAGGAGGGAAGAGAGGAAAAGAAGAGAGGGAGGAAGGCGGGAAGGAGTGATTAAATTACATTTCATTTGTGTTCCAAGATAGAATACGAACTTTAGCTCTCTTAATGTCCAGATTTCATGTGCATGCATGTTTCTCTTACATAAAGATCTCATTTCTCTCATTTCTCTCCCCTTTCACTCCACATCTTGAATTACAAAATTTTGGCATCATTAGGAATAATATTTGTATGTTTTAGGAATGATGTGAGGTCACACCATGGTTTCTTGATGATGTCATGAAGCAGTACTCCATATAAATGCATTTGCACTCTAGAATTTCTTCCAAGTAGAAACAGGTGGGTAGTTATGTTAACTTTTTTTTTTTTACTTTAAAAGAAAGAAAACACCTCAGTTCACAGCAATGTAGATATTTGAAGACTCTCTTTCTTAAAAATATGTAACTGGGAGGATGATTCTGGGAAAATGGTGAAAAAGGAAGCACCAAATATTTGTCTTCTCACCTAGACAACAATCACACTGGCAGAATCTGTCAGCTGAAACTATTTTGGAACTCTGGAGTTTATTGAAGTCTTGCAGCTTCCAGAGGAAGGGTTGGCCACTAAATTACAGTTAATTTCAATAAATTTCAACTCTTAGCACAGCACAACTCCTTCATCTCCTACTCTCCAGCCCAGGGCAGGCAGCTGTGCATGTGATCCTGGAACAGCTTGCAGGATCCAGGATGGGCATTAAGGACCCTGTCCTCCAAATATTGAACATCTGGGTCTGATTGCTGCTTCTGATCATAGAATGCAGACATAGAGTGGCCGGCCATTGTTGCACCACCACCCTTCATTATTGCAAGCCTCTCTTCACACTGGCTCACGTGACTTTCAGGGAATTTGATGAGCTGGAACTCCCTTTTTATTATGCCCTCTCCACCTTCATTTTCCTCTTTTGGGAGCCAGACAATAAAGACTAGGGCATTCAAAAGCAGCTGCATATCTGGGGGGAAATTAGGAAGTCATTGCACATGCTAGGGAAAGGCCCAGGCTCAAAACAGACCTGTGAAGACCTTAAGTTTATACTTCAGGCTTATCCTCATCAAGGAAATAGCCTACAACAATGAAAAAAGCAAAAACAAAAACCAGTAAACCCTTGAGAAAGGAGAAGAATCTGATTTCAAGAGATATTAGATTCAAATATTCATTTTTCAACAAACAAATCTCAAGACATACAAAAAAACCCCAAAGTAAAACAAAACAGGGAATTACTGCCCATTCAAAGGAAAGAAACAAATTAGTGGAAACTATCCTTGAGGAAGACCAGAGGGCAGATCTACTAGACAAAGACTTTAAGATGACTGTCATAAAGATTCCTAAAGAACTAAAAAAAGATGTGAAAAAAGTCAACAAAACAATGTCTGGGAAAAGAAAAACAAGGAAGTACCAATAAAAAGATAGAAAGCCCCTAAATAAGCCAAAAATTTGGAGAGTTGAGTACAAAAAGTAACATGAAAAATTTATTGGGAGGATTCAAGGATAGTTTTGAATAGGCAGAAAAGAGATTCAGCAAACTTTGAAATAGGGCAATTGAAATTAAGAAAAGAAATTGGGGAAACATGAGTAGAACTGAAGGGACCTCTGGGACACTATCAAGTGAACCAACTTACACATTGTAGGAGTCCCAGAAGGAAAAGAGAGAAAGGGAAGGAGACATTATATCAGTGGTTCTCAACCTTCCTAATGCCGCGACCCTTTAATACAGTTCCTCATGTTGTGGTGACCCCTAATTTCATTGTTACAAATTGAACATAATTAAAGCAGTGATTAATCACAAAAACAATATGTAATTATATATGTGTTTTCTGATGGTCTTAAGTGACCCCTGTGAAAGGGTCGTTTGACCCCCAAAGGGGTCACGACCCACAGGTTGAGAACCGCTGCATTATATGAAGAAATAATGGCTGAAAATCTCCTAAACTTGATGAGCAACAAGAAGATAAATATCCAAGAAACTCAGTGAATTCTAAATGGGATAAATTCAAAGAGATCCACACCAAGACATATTATAACCAAACTTGTAAAGTCAAAGACAACGAGAATATCTTAAAAGCAGGAAGAGGGAAGCAATCGGTCACACATAAGGAATCTTCAATAAGATAATCAGCAGTTTGTCATCAGATGGTTTAGAGGTCCGACTTAGTGGACTAATATATTCAAAGTGCCAAAACAAAGAATCTGTCAACCAAGAACCCATTACCCAGCAAAAAATGGCCTTCAAACATGAGGGAGAAATTATGATATTCTCAGATAAACAAAATCTGAGGGAGTTCATTACTACTAGACCTGACCTGAAAGAAATCCTAAATGGAGTACTGCAAACAATCCTATATAATAAAAGGGTAATATGCAAATTGACCCTAACAGCAGAACGACTGGGAATGACTGGCCACTATGACACACACTGACCACGAGGGGGCAGATGCTCAATGCAGGAGATGCCCCCTGGTGGTCAGTGCACTCTCACAGGGGGAGCTCTGCTCAGCCACAAGCCAGGCTGACGGCTGCCAGCACAGTGGTGGTGGCGGGAGCCTCTCTCGCCTCCTCACCAGCGCTAAGGATGTCCGACTGCAGCTTAGGCCTGCTCCCGCTGGCAAGTGGACATCCCCCGAGGGCTCCTGGGCTGCCAGAGGGATGTCTGACTGCCAGCTTGGGCCCGATCCCCCAGGAAGTGGGCCTAAGCCAGCAGGTGGACATCCCCTGAGGGGTCTCAGACTGCGAGAGGGCACAGGCCAGGCTGAGGGACCCCCCAAGTGCACAAATTTTTGTGCACTGGGCCTCTAGTAGTCTATAAATTTACTTTTTGTTTTCCACATGCTTTAAGAGATTAATGCATTTTCACAATGTATTGGTCTAAAAGCCAATATTCTTGTACAATTTGTAATTCCACATTTTGTTTTATACATAATTTCCAAAGACTAATGCATTTATATAGCAATTACTAGTTTAAGTTTTTGGACACATAGTGTACAAAGATATAATTTTGTAACATCAATAATGGAAAATATAGGGAAAGAGCTATAAATGATCAGAGTTTTTGTGTGGTTTTTGGAGTTAAGCTGGTATAAATTCAAATTAACATGTTATAACTTTAGGATGTTAAATGTAATACCCATAGTAATCACAAAGAAAATAACTATAGAATTATTTTAAAAGAAATTAGAAGAAAATTAAAATGCCACTACAGAGCCCAGCTGGTGTGGCTCAGAGGTTGAGCAATGACCTATGAACCAAGAAGTCACCAGTTTGATTCCCGATCAGGGCACATGCCCAGGTTGCAGGCTTGATCTCCAATAGGGGGTGTGCAGGAGGCAGCCAGTCAATGATTCTCTCTCATCATTGATGTTTCTATCTCTCTCTCCCTCTCCCTTCCTCTCTGAAATCAATAAAAAAATAAATTATATATTAAAAAATAAAACATAAATTAAAATAAAACGTCACTACAGAAAATCAATTAAATACAAAAGAGACCATAATGAAGGAAATAAGGCCAAAGAAAGCTATAAGACTACCCTCTGTAGCTATAAACCTATGAAACCAGACAAGTTATGTTCTCCCAAAATATAATAATGAGACAGGCATAGGATAGACATTCTCATTCAAAAAGAGAGCCCAGCTGGTGTGGCTGAGTGGATTGAGCATCATCCCATGCACCAAGAGGTCATTGGTTTGATTCCTGGTCAGGGCACATGCCTAGGTTGTGGGCTCGATCCCCAATAGGGAGTGTGTAGGAGGCAGCTGGTTGATGTTTCTATTTCTCTCTTCCTCTCCCTTTCTCTCTGTCTAAAATCAATAAAAACATTTTTTAAAAGAAAGCTATAAGGCTTATAGAAAGACAAATAGCAAAATGGTAAGTACCTTCTTATCAGCAATTACTTTAAATTTAAATGTTTTAACCAGTTAACTGCCACGATATTTTGAATTTAATTAAAAAAGGTCTGCCGCTTGCATCTATAGACGCTTATAGCACACTAATAGTTAGACTCTCCAATAAAAGACAGAGATTATCAGTGCTACTGTCTCAGTTTCCAAAAGTCCAGACCAAGTATGTCAAACTCGCGGCCTGCGGCTGCATGTGGCCCACAATGAATATTTTTGCAGCCCAGCCAACATAACAGTATGTAAGAAACGTTTTAATAAAAATTTTGTAACTTAATTTTTACAATATCCTGTTATACATAATCTTATATTATAAAAGCCTAATATGCTAAGTGTCTGACTGTTTGTTGGACCATTCGACCAGTCGCTATGATGTACACTGACCATTAGGGGGAAGATACTCCGACCGGTAGGTTAGTTTGCTGCTAGGATCTGGCTGATCAGGACTGGGCGAGATGGGCCGGACATGCCCTGGAGCCCTCCTGGGGTCCCTCCCCACCCCCAATTGTGCACTGGTGGGGCCCCTCGGCCTGGCCTGAGCCCTCTTGCAATCAGGACCCCTCGGGGGATGTCAGAGAGCTGGTTTCGGCCCGATCCCCACAGGCCAGGCCAAGGGACCCCACCAGTGCACAAATCTGTGCACCAGGCCTCTAGCTATTAATAACGAACTACAACATTCGCTAATGACTGATTACTATAATCGTGTTGCATTCATTTCCCTTACGTGCCTTATACACAGGTGCACCATTTCTCTCCACTAGTACTAGAAATGAATATTTTAGCAGCCAATTGCCATGTCATTAGTCTTGGACTGATTTGTTTGGTGTGAGCAACAAGAAATATTTCGCTTTCAGAGAACAAGAAAAATAGGTTTAATTGCATTATGCTTATTAATTTGTGCAGTTATCAGTGTCATGTTCAAGAAAAATATTATTTTTTATTAAAATGTTCTATTATTTTATGTTAATGATTACTCATTTATTTCAGCCCTTTGTATTCAGCATGTCTCTATCAAAATAAACCTATGTTTCTATGCAGCCCACATAAACTTAAACCTTGTTTATTTGGCCAGTGTTAGTCTTTGAGTTTGACATGCTTGGTCCAGACAGCTCTGTCCAGCAGAACTGTGGGGATAAGACCCCTGCCTGACAGAGCCGCAAGGGCATGATGCCTGCCCAGCAGAACTGTGAAGATGCCATTGCCCCAGTGGGTCTGAAAGATGGGACTGCCATCACAGTGGGTCAAGGAAGCAGAGCAGCGAACAAAATAGGAATATACTTGGGCCTTCCGATCTAATGGAATTTGCCTGGCTACATTTTGAATTTTCTTGGAGTCCATCAGCCCTTCCTTCCTTCCAATTTCTCTCTTTAAAATATATATATTTCAGAGAGGAAAGGAGAGGGAGAGAGAAATAGAAACATCAATTGGCTGCCTTCCACAGGGGATCAAGCCCGCAACTCGGGCATGTGCCCTGACTGGGAATCAAACCACGACCTCCTGGTTCATGGGTTGATGCTCAACCACTGAGCGACACCAGCTGGGCTCTCTTTTTGAATGAGAATGTCTATCCTATGCCTGTCCCATTATTATATTTTGGAAGCACATAACTTGTCTGGTTTCATAGGTTTATAGTTAGAGAGGAATTTTGCCTCATTATGAATTTTACCTTAGATAATATTTTAGATCAGAATTAAGATTTTGGGGCTGTTGAAATAGAATGAATAAATTTTGTACCTGAGAAGGACATGAATTTCAGGGATCAGGGGCAAAATATTATAGATTGAATGTTTGTGGCCCCTCAAATTTATTTGTTAAAGTCCTAACTCCCTAGTGTGGCTGTATTTGGAGATGGCATCTCCAAGGAAGCAAGTAAAGTTAAATGATGCAATAAGAATGGGGCCCTGACCCAATTGTATTAGTGTCCTTGGAAGAATCATAGAGCTTGTTCTCTCTCTCTCTCTCTCTCTCTCTCTCTCTCAGAAGAGTTTATGTGAGCAAACAGTGAGAAGGTGTCAGTCTGTAACTGAAGGGGAGAGTTCTCACCACACACCAGTTCTGTTGGCACTTTGCTCTTTGACTTCTTGTCTTCAAAACCGTGAGAGGCATTAAGAATCCGTTTCACCTCTCACCTAGCTTCTGGTTGCTTTGCTGACAATCTTTGGTGTTCCTTGGTGTGTTGGAGCATCACACCAATCTCTGCCTTCATCTTCACATGGTGTCCTACTGCATGTATGTGTCTGTGTCCAAACTTCCCCTTATAAAGATAACAGCATTTTGGATTAGGGCCCCACCCTACTCCGTATGACCTTATCCTAACTTGATTAATTATATGTGCAATGAATCTTTTCTCAAATCACATTCTGAGGCACTGGGTTAGGACTTAAATGTAAGAATTTTGGGAATTATGTGCTTCCAAAATATAATAATGGGACAGGCATATGGAAGGACACAAGTTAACCCATAACACTACTTTCAAATTCCTTCTTCATTTCTAGCACCTGCATATCTCTCTTTTTAAATTTATCTCAGCTATTTGATTTTGTTTCAGCCGATGTACTGTTTTTATTCATCACAGGTATGTATTTGAAGGGAAGGGGCAAAGTCCCACATCAGCACAATCAAGTCATTGGCTGGAATTTTGTTCTTCCATGATTCAAATGGTCAGAAAAATTTTAAAAAGAATCACCAATTAAATTTTTACAAGAAAATTAAATAATGGCATAAAAGAAAGAATAAAATTTTTGTAAAAGATACTATCAATAAAGAAAAGGTGTATTTGAAAAAGAACTAAAGAAGCCCTAGAAATGGAAAATATAGTCATTGAAAATATAAAACATAGGATAGGTTAAATTGTATGTTAGACACAACTGAAGAAAGAATTAGTGAACTGAAAGATCTGAGGAGATAATAAGAATGTAGTGGAAGGGTTAATGAAGAAAGGTAAGGAAAAAAGTAAGAAAGAGGGTTTAAAAACATGAATTTTAATTGAAAATTAATTTATTTTTAATTTAAAAATTAAATCTAATATTTGCTTCACGAGGAGCTCCAGAAGAGGATTTAGGGGGCTGGGGGGAGGGATAGAGAGAACTGGCAATTTCTGTATACGAACAGATAATTTTTCAGAATTGAGAAAGGCATTGATTTAGAAAATGCTGACTCTTTTTAATTCCTAATTAATCAAGATTTGACACAATTGGATCTTGCTTCTCCTCACTGCCTAGGGAATAAAACTCTGGGAAAAAATTTTGTTGGGAAAGAGGTTAAAACCACTGGCTATGAGGTAAAGAGACTTGTCTGAAGACTTTCCACATTTTTCTCCATTTCCAAATCAAATCATATTACAATAATACAAGGTATGCCCTTTTAGTTATTGGGTGATACAGCATCAAAGTAGAACTTACCACATTTGTGTTATTGAGCAGGTAAATGAACAAAATAATATTATAAGTTCAATTTTTTCATCAAAGGACATTTTAGAAAATGTTTAGACTGAAGGTATGGCCATACACACTTAGGGTGTATTTATAATGCTTAACTAGTGTGTGGTTCTTATTCTGAATGTAATACTTGTTTTTAAATTTAAATAATAAACAGTATGTTATACATATTTTTGCTTAAAGTCACATTTTGTCATATTTGGCTGCAAAACATATGGTGGGATCAGCATGGTGCCTATCCAATGGAAATATGAACAGGACCACACAAAACGATTCCACTGTGTCGTTTTGTTCAATGTGGCTTCAAGAAAATAAACTCTTCTCACCACAAAAACTTGCTTGTCATTTCCCACTATTTAAAATGATCACTTCTAACTTCATTTCCAGCACCTTATCCCTTTTCTAACCGTTGTCTACTCTAAAGTGACTTGAAGATTTGTTTATTTTGATTTGGAATCCCTCATTCTTCATTTTTACCACATTTCTAACTATAAAATGCATATTATTAAAACATGTTGAGCCTTTGGGATGGTTTGATGTTGGTAATGTAAGATTTTTTGGCTCATTCGTTTGGAGTTTTGTGGTATTTGTATTTTCAGTGCATTTGATATTTTTCTGTGTTTTAACTTTTAGAGATTTTCTTTTAGTACATAATTGAGGACTGACTTCTCAATTTTCCAGAACATTCAACTTAAACTTAATTCAGCTTTCTTTTTTTTTAGCCTGTTTATCAGGCAGTGTATTTGTGAGCACTTTAAATCTAGGAATCTTAGCTTTTCTTTATGGTAACCCAAGGTGCAGAACTCAGCTTCAATTATTTTCAGATCTTTCAAATAGGTGAGAGACAGAGTAAAAGCATAAGTTTCCTCCCAAAAGCAATCAGAGTCTACTCCCAGTCCTTCACAGCCTACACTTTCTAAACTTTAGAAATTACCCTTTAGGATCTAAAGGGTAATTCCCTAAGCAGGACACAAAATAAGAATTTGGTGCAGAACATTGTTGAGGGGAAACTTTAAATGTCTATCATTGTTCATCTTAATGCAGTCTTATATAAGTTTTTCATTTGTTTGTTTCTCAACTTCAGCACTTGGAAGATAATACTGGACCAAATGAAACAATAAAGCTTTTTGCAGGAAAAAAAAAGCAACAAAACTCCAAAACAAAGCATTATCTGATCCACTGGATCAGATAATGCTTTGTTTTGGAGTTTTGTTGTATGTAGGATGTATAATACTATTCCTGGCTCCTGTCCATTAGCTGCCAGTAGCACCCTCCCCAATCATGATTGTCAAAAACATCTCCAGCACTGCCAGATGGTCCCTGTGCAGCAAAATCATGCCCGGTTTAGGGTATCATGTTGCTAACTCATTCTGCTCAAGGTCAAATCTCATCTTGCCCCTTATCTCTCATTGTTTTATTTTGTACTTAAGCTTTACCTGTCAATTGTACTTTATTCTGCATACAGATTATTTATTTTGATTTCTAAACACATACTTTTTTTGTCTTTACATTTTTCATCTCGTTTTATAGGAAATTTACCCATTTCATCAAAATCATTTGATTTTCTTTTTTAATTTTTTTAATTTTTTTTTTTGTTAATCCTCACCCAAGGATATTTTTTCATTGATCTTTTAGCGAGAGGGAAAGACAGAGAGAAACTTCGATGTGAGAGAAACACATTGATTGGTTGCCTCCTGCACGCCCCGGACCAGGGCCTGGGTCAGGGAGGAGCCTGCAATCAAGGTACATGCCCTTGACCACAATTGAACCTGGAACCCTTTAGGCCTCAGGCCAACACTCTATTCACTGAGCCAAACTGGCTAGGGCTGATGTTCTTTTTTTTTTTTCCTGCAAAAAGCTTTATTGTTTCATTTGGTCCAGTGCATGGGAGAGGGCTTCAGGGTGGTTAAAAGAATGGCTAGTAGTTTCGGGAAGCAGCTCAGGTAAAAGCCAGACACCAGGGGGATGCAGAGGGGCCCCTCAAAGGCCTCTGGGCCCCAAAGCTCCTAGTCCTGCTTGAGGGTGAGCCTTTCTTTTTTTCTTTTTAAAAAAAATATACTTTTTTATTGATTTCAGAGAGGAAGGGAGAGGGAGAGAGAGATAGAAACATCAATGATGAGACAGAATCATTGATTGGCTGCCTCCTGCACGCCCCCTACTGGGGATCAAGCCCGTAACCAAGGCATGTGCTCCTGACTAGAATCGAACCCAGGACCCTTCAGTCCACAGGCCGATGCTCTATCCACTGAGCCAAACCAGCTAGTGCGAGGGTGAGTCTTTCAAAGAAATACTCGCCCAGCTCAGCCTGGGGCCGGCCAGCCTGTGGATGTTAGTCAGGTGTGGCCCATCTTCTTGATGAATTTCACCTCCTCACCCCGGAAGTGGTTCTCCAGGAAGTCACAGAGCTGAGGGTCTGTGAAGGTTGAACCCAGGGCCTACAGCTCCAAAAGGGCCTGGTCCAGGTTCCTCTCCAAGGCCAGGGTGGCTTCCATGGCAGCCTGAGTTTTGCTCACTCATCTTGGGGAGGCTTCAGCACGTCCTGGAAGAGAATGTGGCCACCGAGCTAGTTTTGCAACTTTAAGAGACACTCAGCTCCCTTGGGCTTCTTCTCCGCTAACTGGGGGAAGAAGTGGCCCACACGCTCCAGAGCCACATCGTCCAGGTCGAAATAGAAGCCCCGAGAGAGGGAGGTGTGGGAGGCCCGCAATGCAGGCTGGCCAGGCGGTTGACCGCAGCCTCCACCTCGGTGGAATAATTCTGAGGAATTTGGGAGCTCATGGCTGTCCGGCAATAAGGAGCTAAGGTAGGAAAAAACCTGGTGTGTTGGCTGGTCCCAGAGGTGGTTCTGAAGGTGGTGACTGGATAAGATGCAGGAGAGTGGCCCGACAATAGAAGAAGGGGCGTCCCTGCGTCTGTTCCATCCAAACACTGTTGAAGCAACAGACAGATCCGGGACTGCTGAGGGCACTTGATGTTCATTTTTAAATTCTTTATTGTTTCAAGTATTACATATAGTATTACATATGTTTCCCTTTTCCCCCATTGACCTCTCCCCTGCCACCCCCACCCCCCAGCACATGCCCTCACCCCCCTAGTGTCCATGTCCATATACTTATATGCATGCATACAAGTCCTTTGGTTGATCTCTTACCCGGCACCGCGCACCCCCCCCCACCCCCCCACCTTCCATCTGAAGTTTGATGGTCTGTTTGATGCTTCTCTGTCTGGATCTACTTTTGTTCATCAGTTTATGTTGTTCGTTATATTCCGCAAATGAGTGAGATCATGTGGTATTTATTTTTCTCTGACTGGCTTATTTCGCTTAGCATAATGCTCTCCAAGTCCATCCATGCTGTTGCAAATGGTAAGAGTTCTTTCTTTTTAATAGAATACAAACAACTGTATATTTTCAACTTCTTTACTCTGGACATTAGTAAAGATAAGAAATGTAGGGTTTATCCCTATGACAGACAGGTAGGAAGGTTTCTCCAAATTAATATTGTATCCCTGATAAATGCCCTTTGAACCCATACAATTATTCACTTCTTTAATATACATGTGGTCCAAAGCCCACTTTTCTAAATGATTTTAACTCTGTCATGTGAAACAATCAAAATGCCTTATCAAAAGCAGGAGAGACCACATCTCTGCTTATTCCATCTCTCCCTGGTAGAAGCAAATTAATTCTTTTAAAGTTTTTTCTTCACATGGCCATACTGCTTGCTTGCTAGTGATTGAGTGGAACCATTCTTGAATTACACAGAAGAGCATTGTATAATCTGTGCTATTTTGTAAAAATGGACTATGCTGAGAATGGCCAAGGTCTGTCAATAAATGCCTTTTTTATAAATCATGGATGGTGAGAAGTAACACTTCTCTTATAGACACAGAAAACCTTTACGGTTGGGCACGGTTTGGTATCTTTTCTCCCAAACTTCTTCCATTCCTTCCTACCATTCTTCCTTCATTTATTTATTGTAAGTAATAACATTACCTATTATTCAACTCACAATTATGGATCACTTACTGTGTGTCAGACAGTGAGAGTACGATGATGAAAACAGTAGGGACCTGGCCTTCAAGTAGAAGGAAGACTGATTTGGGGAATGGAGTGAGGACAAGTGAACAGTTCTTTCTACTACAATGCAGCATGTGTAGTGATAAAAGGGAGCATAGCTTTATAGGCGGGGTGCTGCCAGGGAGTGCTTTTCAGACACAGTGATGCCTAAATTCAGGATTAAAGGTGGAGTCAGAATTATTCTGAAGAAAAAGTGGGAAAGATATTCTGGGTGAAAGGAGTGGGATGAGAGAAGGCATGGCTGCAGAAACTCAAATGGCTCAGTACATGGAAAGTTCTCCTCTTCGATCAGAACTCACTTGAGGAGGAGACACTGAACAAACTAGAAGACCACCCGTGACTTATATAAATATAGTTACTGTCCACACTCATGACTGTTTGTGTTTTCCTCCCAAATTTCTACTTGTAATGGGAATAGCGAAAAAATGCCACATCATTTTTGAGTGAACATTTCTTAATGGAGACATAGTTTTTCTAATGGAATATCAGCAAAAAAGCCCAACAACAACAAAACCCTTTTGCTTGACATAATGACCCTACTTTCAAGTTGGCTTTAATTTATTCACATATTTCCTTGGGCTTTCAATACCACATTATGCTATTTTATACCAATATTTTAAACTAAGTCAAACCTAGTGAAAAAAACAAGGCAGCCACTATATAACTACTGTTTAAATCCCAAGGAAATTAATATCCCCTCTCATTTATTTGCAATTGCTGTGTTCTCCTTACTTCCTAGATCTTTTTATTTCTTTTCTTATTTCTTATTTGATAATTCATTTTTCCGTTTTCTCGGGCCTCAGAGCTCCTGCCTTTATCCTACAATATTTGTTATCTATGGGACCAGATTATGCTTGCTGTTCCCTAAGAGGATCAAGAATTAGATCACAGGCCAGAAATAATCCTCATGTCGGCTTGCAAGTGAGCAGGATCATTTTTGTAGCAGTTTATTATAAGTTGAGAACTAAGCCTAATCTTGCTGATTTTTATTTAGTAATTTGAAAAAACTTAAACCAAGACATTGATCATTACCTCAAAATAGACAGCGATTACTGTCATATACTTTGCAGAAGAAAGAGGTAAAAACAAGAAGCGGACTTACAGAGGATTTGTAGTAAGTAAACCAAGGAACTTATCGATCAAGCATGATGCATTGAATGGGAATAGCTAAAAACTGCCACATCATTTTTAAGTGAACATTTCTTAATGGAGACAGTTTTTCTAATGGCATATAGTTTATCAGTAATATAGTTTAGTTGACCAACAATATAGAAACTATATATATAGTTTATCAGTAATATGTAGTTTATAAAAAATATATAAACTATTCCAATTATATTCTTTCAATTGACTCTTATTATAGTTGAAAACCATGATACTTGATTTTTTTACATTTCAATTATGATATAGTTGATATTTCTAGAACCTGCATTGGAAAGATATGATTTGCCATCATGTAGAAATGCTCCTTGATATCATAAGCATGTGCTACAAAGCCTCTCTTGGGAAGAATTGGTTCACACTGCTAGGCATCAATATCTAATGTAGCCTGAGGAAAGGAGTGGGTGGGAGGCAGAATTATGGCTCCCTATAACATCCATGTCCTAATCAGGAACCTGTGAATATGTTATGTTACATGGCAAAGAGGATTAAGGTGGAAGACAGATTTGAGGTTCCTAATCAGTTCATCTTGAAATTGGGAAATTATTTGGAATTATCTGGGTGAGTCCGATATAAGCACAGGGGTTCTTAGAAGTGAAAGTGGGAGATAGAAGAAGAATCAGTATCAGAGTAGTTTGATATGAGAAAGACTCAGCCAACCATTGCTGGCTCTGAAGATGGAAGGAGGCCACAAGCCAAGAAATGCAGGCAGCTTGGAGAAGCTTCAAAAAGGCGAGAAAATGAGCCTCCAGAAAGGAATGCAGTTCCTTGACATTTTGATTTTAACCCAATGAGACACATTTCAGACATCTGACCTCCAGAACTATAAGATAATAAATTTGTGTTGTTGTAAGCCACCAAAATTTGTGGTAATTTGTTATAGCAGCAACAGAAAACCAATACAGAATTATAGAGAGGGAATTGAGATGGAGAATTCATTCAAGTGGATTCAGCCATTGCTCCAAATCTCTTATAATTGAAAAAAAAAGTATGATGAATTAGAGCATTGGAGTATCAGAGAAGATCTCTTCTAACTAGACATATATACTCTTCTAACTTGCTAAACCTTTGGTAATGGCAAAGCGAGACTTGATGTAAACTAAATTCAGTTAACAGTTTATTCACTCAATTTCCTAATGTCAGTTATTTATGTAAACTAAATTCAGTTAACAGTTTATTCACTCAATTTCCTAATGTCAGTTATTTTTTTGCTCTTCTTTTTGGGGGAGGAAAATATAACCACACTCAGACCTATTAACAACTATTGATGCCACGCCAATCACTGGTTGAATCATCACACACTCAAGGTACATTATGAGTTCAATATTTCCTATTTGACATTTTAGTTGTCCTGAAGTTTTCCTAAGCTTTTTGGAAATATTGACTTCTAGGATTCTGGTTTAGTGAGATAGTTAGTGCTATTTACTGTAAGATCCCCCAAAGAATGATGACATGCATGGAAAGACTTGGAGTCCCATACCACTTCAATCCAGTTGGGCATAAAATCTGACACAGACATTTAGAATATCCAATGTCACTTTAGTGTGCTAGTCCATCAATACTGCTAACATTCACCCACTAAATGTGTGTGCGATCAATGATGTCCTGTTTCAATAATAGCAAAGTGAGCTATGCGGAGCATATTTATTTTCTAACATATCTTTCAGGGAAAAAACAACACACACATTGAAGATTTCTTGCTTGCCACTAGGAAAGGTATTCTATGAGCTTTGGACCTGGCATGAAGACAGCTTCTGGAATGTCAAACAATTATTGAGTTCTGTACTTGTATATCACAGTGACAACAGCTCCTGCTTTTACTTTTAACCCCTATTACTACATTTACTACATTAACCCCTATTCATGCAGAAAATTGCCAAGCTAGGTTGATCATAAATATGGTAAATTGATTGAAATATTGGTCCTAATTCTCTATCCCTTCTTGTAATAATACCCTTTGCAATATACTTTTAACATCTCATATCAAGAGATAAAGTCTATTTCTGAGCCTCTTGAATCTGGGCTGACCTTGTGAGCTGCTTTTGTCAAAAGAATGAGGCAGTAGCACCAATTATGAGAAATAGGCCTTAGGAGGTTTGAGCATTTCAACTTTCTCTTAGACACCTGTCTCCACCAAAAGAATAAGTCCAGGCAACTTGCTTGAAGATGATAAACCACATGAAATGAGCCAAAGTGTCCTAACCTCCAGGAGCCAGCACCCAGAAGCATAAGCAATACAAGTAATTGACTTCTGGCTCATCTAAGAGGTAGGGGAGGGGGAACTGCTCAGCTGAGTCCGGCCTAAATTGTTGACCCAAAGAATTTTGAATTAAGTAGCATCAATTTAGGCTATTCCATTTGAGTTTTGTTTTTTGTTGTTTTGGTGTTTTTTTTTTATGTACCCAGTAATACCTGATGCAAGGTTTTATGGAGGTCTGTGAAGTCTGAAATTTTGTGTAAAATTTGGTGTGCATATTTGTTTTTCTGGGAAGAACTTTTAGCATTTTGCTATTCTCAGACAATTGTGGTATAGAAAAGTGTTACAAATAATTGCCTTATTGGTGCAGTGATGGGCTTAATCACATGCCAGATGCCAGACCTATTCATCTTTTGAATAAACCTACTCAGATTCTGATGAAGACAACTTTTTTTAGAATGAGAGTAGATACACACTCCATACATACACACAAATTTCATGTGTGTATGCATGCGTGCCCATGCTCACTTTTATTAATTGAACTGGAAATCTTTGGATCTCTTTTCTAGGTCGTGTATGCTAAAATACCTTGTTGTCACCTGTTATGTAATGCTTATCTTTCCTGCATTGCTTGTGATTAATTTCTACAGTATTAGATTAAAAGATCAATTTCAAATGCTAATACCCTGATTGCCATCCCAGATTACATATATGTTCTTCTTTGAAGAATTTGCTATTAGTACCTTCATAATCCAGGGTTCAGGATAAACTTTTTTAACCCTTATCACTTTCATCCTTGGACTGATAGTGAGCTGGTTGTCTACCTGCTCACTTCATAGAGAAAAGGGACTCTTTCTCAGCTCCTGCAGGACAGCAATTATAGGGACTATAGAAAACTGTAACATATGACCCATTGTTTAGCTAACAAAGCTAATGGAAGTGTTAGTAATTGCTTCATTGTTTTAACATTGAAATGCACACACACACACATTGTGTCCCCAAGTCGTGGGGTATGTCATGTTCTTCCGATGTCTGTAGTGTTCTCTGGTGAGCTCAGGAGGCCAACACACAGGGCTGTGCCTGAATGCCTAGCATTTGCTCTGCACTTATCTACCATGTGCCAAGGCTTGAGAGCCATGCATTTTCCCCAAACTCAGATCTTCTGGCTCATTGTCAGTCAAGTCATGCCAGAGCTGCTAGCCAACAAAAGCATATAGGGAAAATAAATTTGTCATAGGAAAGTACAGAAAGGCGATCACTTTCGGGCAGGACTACAGTAAGAACACTGTTAGGCTGCATGTCACTAATGTTAAAAACAAAATGCCTTGCCAAATAGCTTTAAATTTGTGTTTGAGTGTGCGTGTGTGCGTGTGTGTGTGTGTGTGTCAATTAAAGCCCAAGGTTTTGGATACTTCTACTGTATAGTTAGACCCAAATTCAGTTATGCACAGAAAACCATAGACATTTGCAAGAGCTATTTATCCAGGAACCAAGATGGTTATATTTTAACTCTTCCCCCACACCCAACCCAAGTGTGTTTTTGCTAGCCAGCTCCCAGGTATGCGAGGTGGGGGTGGGGTGGGGTGGGGAGGGTGGTTTGAGTTTCAGCAAAGCATAGCAGGTGTAATGGTGGTCAGAGAAACACCTCCTTTCTTTCCACAGAATAACAGGTCATTTCACTGAGAAAAGAGCTGGGTTTTCTCCAGCACTTGCACCTTATAGCTTCAAATACATACCACATGGAGAGGATTTCCAGAAAATACAGATTGGCTGCTATAAACACCTAGGGCCTGGGGGCGGAGTTTTCTATCAGTTCTTTGTCTTTGCTCTAAGGTAGGGCACAACAGTGATAACGTTGTCTTCCTTCTTTTGGGTTCTGAAATTACTTTGAAATGCACATAAAAAGATAAAATAGAGGTCAGGCAATCTACAGAAGATTGATGTTCTAAAAGAGATATTTAAATACTCTTTTTCAAAGACAACATTGTCTACTATACAGATTATAATAGATTTTGTCACCCAAAGATGTAGAATAAAAATAGGAATAGAAATCTGAGGTGTCCTTCAGATGACATATTAGCTACAAAAATAATTTCTGACGTTGCTAGAGCAGGGACTTGACAATTTGGTGGGCTCAGATGCTGTGGCTATGAGAACCAGGCACCTGAACTTCCTCAGTGAAGTCATGACCATGGGCAAAGGAGGTGGTGCCTGCCACCCAGTAAAAAAGAAAATGAACCACACACCAAGTCTGTATAATTTTCAAGCGGTTATGAGAGTCCCTTTCCTCCTTCACATTCCCTAAGTCACATGTTCTCTTGTTACATCTGCATCCTTTCTTTTCAGCAAGGTGGCCATTAGTGTCCATTTTCACTAGATATTATGTGTCTAAACACTTTGGATTTGCAGGATGGGAGATACCCATTGTGTTTTGACCTGACCTGCATATCTCCTTGAGGAAGGCTGTGTCTATTACATATTATCCCCAGAAGATGAGCATGATTTAGGGATTGCTGTGTGCTTGTCTTGGGAGCTCCGTGTTGGAATGAAAAAATCCCACACAAAGAGATTAGGCACGAGTTGAGCTCTGAAGTTGCATGCTCTGTTTCCTTTTATTGTTTCTTTTAAAGAAAATGTTCTCAGATTTTCCTCTTGCATCGACCCAGGATAGTCTTTTGAGCAACTTATAATTTTTCAGCAGTTTCCACCCTGTGTTTTTGGATTGCTCTGGTTTTCTAACTCTTGTAGCTACTTAATTATTAACTGGTGGTTCAGGAAGTGTCATAAAACAGTGAAGTTATTTGCTAGATATACGTACTAACTGACACACACATAAAATCTATATACATACACTCACACATGAATGCATCTCCAAGTGGACTCCAAGGTGGCAGGAAGAGATTCCACAGTTGGTCTCTTGTAGCATGTTTTGACAATTCCTTCCTTTAGCAAAAAAAAACTTTCAAAAAGCTTCTATATCCCAGCCAGCGTGGCTCAGTGGTTGAGCATCGACCTATGAACTAGGAGGTCACAGTTGGATTTCCAGTCAGGGCACATGCCCAGGTGGTGGGCTCAATCCTCAGGGGTGGGGGGAGGCGTGCAGGAGGCAACCTATCGATGATTTTCTCTCATCATTGATGTTTCTATCTCTCTGCCTTCCTTTCCGAAATCAATAAAAATATATATTTAAAAAAGTTTCTGTAGTAGAGAAACCTTGATAATTTTTTTAAAAAAAGTATTTTGTACTGTATAACTAGGGTCAACTATTGTTAAAATTTACCTGATCTCTATTTCAACTCAGGATTTAGAGAAACTTTAGGGCTCACTGTCTTCCCTAGTTTGTATGACAATTCTCTACAGCTTAGAAGCAAGTGTGCAGGCAAAGCTCACATTTCCAGTACAAACGTAGGTCTCTGAATTGTCATTATGACTCTAAACTTGATCTGAAATCAAAAGGTATAAAAATGTTCTGCTTTATGAAAAATTAGGGTATCATATATTTATATATAAGCTGTATTTTAAATGTCATATAATTTGATATTTAAAAGAATTCTATGGTGAATCTCTCTCTCTCTCTCTCTCTCTCTCTCTTAAAGAATTATCGCAGAATTTATTTTGGATTTTTTTGGCTTAGGTGATACACAGCTTTTATGCAGACTCCCTGCCTCCTAGCAAGTACTATCCAAATCATGAGTTCCATTTTATTACCTACAATAAATACAGTCTCTAACATAACTTCTGAAACTTTTTCACTAAAGGGCTCTCCATGCTAGAGAACACAAACACTAAATCTGTCCACCTTGGGATGTTTACACTTTAGCCCAAAGTGGTCCAAGTCATGCTTGAATTTTCTTTGAACACCTTGCCTTCGATATTAACGCAACATATATACTACAATTTAGAATACTTGCTTATTTGAATTTAAAATCTTTTAAATTACTTACCATTCTGTAAAATTGGTGCAACAGGAAGAGGTGCCATGCTCATTCTGTGCCATCCAGCACACCCCATGCGGCTTGAAGGCCACAGACGGGATTCGTGTTCTTTGTGTGGTGGATCATTACACATTTAGCGAGGTTTTTTTTTTGTGTGTGTGTGTGTGTGTGTGTGTGTGTTTTAGTGCTTAAATGTACTATATATATATCTCTATATACGTGTGTGTGTGTGTGTGTGTGTGTGTGTGTGTTTAAGATGGCAGAAAGTTGCAAGGATGAATGGTGAAGGGAAAAGTGGCAGTAGAAAGATTAAAAATATAGGAGAAAAAAAGGGCTTCTGTAGTGAGTGGCACACGTAGAGCAGTTTGATTGCTCTATGTGCGGAATCGACATCAAGAGATTTTGGAAGCATAATTTTTTGGTACTTGGGCAGCTAGTGATCATTGGTCCTAGTGCCTGCAAAAAACATATATATATATATATATATATATATATATATATATATATATATATATATATATGAGAAAGATCTTCCTCTGCTAAGGAAGGTACCGTTTATTGAGTTCCCGTGGCTACTATAATACATTAGCAAACACTTTGTGGCTTAAAAAAATAGAAATATTTTCTTTCATAGTCTTGGAAGCCAGAAGTCTGAAATTGAGGTATTGGCAGGGCCGCCTCTCTCTGGAGCCTGGGGGTGTTGGGGAGAGCCTGAATATGATTCTTCCATCTTTTGGTGGGTGCTGGCTTTTTGTGGCATTCCCTGACATGTGGCCCCATCATTTCAGCCTTTGGCACCGTCTTCCGATTGCCTTGTCCTCTGTGTGTTTGTGTCTGCTCTTCTGTCTGTTTCAAACCCTCCTCTGCCTTTCTTACAAGGACACTTGTTACTGAATTTAGGGCCCATCTGGATAATCCATAATAATCTCAAAATCCTTAAGTTAATCACATCTTTGAAGACCCTTTTTCAAATAAGGCAACATCCATAGTTACTGGATTTAGGATGTGGACATATCTTTTTAGGGGCCACCATTCAACCCACCAAAGGGATCAAGAGTCGAGGTAAAGGGATGCGTCTGGAACTGGAAATGGGATATGACGAGAATGGAGAAAGGAAGTTAAGATAGGGATGTATAGAGGCTGGAGTGGGTCAGAAGCCGAAAGGGTTCTCACCTTCCAGTCTCAAACTTCTCTGTGGAGCAGGAGGCAAGGCCCTCTGTTCAGAGGGAAGGCAGTAGACATAGACCTCAGTGTACGAGAAAAATGAAATATTATAAAAGCCGTGGGTGTGGAAGGAGAGTTTGACAAAGAACAGGTAAAGGGCAAGGGCTGGGGTGGTAAGTTGGGGACTATATATTTCTAGATCTTACATTTATAAATTTGACCATACCTTTATACAACTAAGGTTATATGTTGTTTCTTTTTATCAGTAGAGTACACTAACACAAAACAACTACAACAACAAATAAAGCAAAGCAAAATGAATGCCCGTGAAAATAAAGCACAGTCTGCTAACTTAGTCTAGACTAGCCCGGCAAGTTTGCTGCTTTCTCATGGTGAAACCCAGGGAAACGCAGATGGTGGCTAACGCATGGCCAGAATTAATGTGGGAGAGTAGGGAATGAAAGCCTTCAGTCACTGGGAGCTCCATGGGGAGCAGGGCAAATTGAGCTGAATTTTCTTTGGCTGCTAATCTGAAGTTTCTCCAGAAAAGGCTTTTCGAGGAAATGAGAGAAATGCCAAGAAGGGGAGTGTGCTAAATGTGGGGTAGATAAGCCTGAACATACTGTGCTTGTCCAAGTGATCTAACCATAGAAACAAACTTCAGTCTGTAACTTTAGCCTAATTATCACTTAACGTGGGGATATTTACTGGGCACCGGTCGTGTGTTGGCCTCCATATTGTCCTGAATCCTTATTTGATGGAAATAGTGCCAGCATTTATGTAAATGACTTCAAGCAAGTTCTGATTTTTAATATTTCCACTGTGTACCATCAAACCCATGTCCAAATGTCCAGTTTCAACGTGATCAGAAGAACGGATCAGACATTTTTCTGGCATCCTTTATGTATAAGTCAATGCGTTTAAATGGAATCTTGATATTTGCATTAATGGGACAGAGATAAGAGATGGGCAAGAATTTTGTTTTCTGAGTCCATAATATTAATTTCTTGGTTCCTCAAGTTATAGTATACTGTAGTTGCTAGATTTCATATTATGTATATGTATCCTACAGGCACAAGAAGCCAAGGGTCTAACTAAATATACCTTATAGCAGTGTTTCTCAGGTATTAATGTGCATACGAATCTCTTGGGAATCTTGTAAAAAATGCAGGTTCTGTAGGTTTGGGTTGGGCTTGGGATTTTGCGTTTCAAATAAGCTCCCAGATGACGCTGATGTAGCTGATTCAAAGAATATATTTTGTTTAGCAAGATGTTAGACCATTTAAAAAACTTGTGGAATACATACAAGATCCAAAAATATGTGGATTGGTAGCTGTAACATCAGAAAAAATCATATATGGCAGTAAGCTGAAAATATTTTCCTTATCTTCTGAGAAGATCCATGTTTATTTAGCCTCTTAATAAATCTTCATATTGACCTTCAATCTACTTAGCTTTCTGTGTAGTGAGGATCCAACAATTAAAATGAGCCAAATTATCTACTCTAAAGATAGTGAGAAATTTTTTAGTTTTGAGTTTGAATGGGTCCAGTAAGTACATCTCTAAGATGTATAGGGTTTTTCTTTTCTGTTTTTTTAATATTAAACATTGTGAGGAAACTAGACAATCTCTTGAGAAGGAAGAGCTTTTTTATTTATTTGTTTATTTTTATTTATTGTCTAAAGTTTTACATATGTCTCCTTTTCCCCCCGATTAACCTCCCCCCCACCCCCCGCAGCCATTCCCACACCGGACAAGTCCCCACTGCCCCAGTGTCTGTAAGCATTGGTTATGCTAATATGCATGCATACAAGTCCTTTGGTTGCTCTCTAACCCTCCTTCCCCTGCCATTTGTCTCTGGATCTATTTTTTAAAATATATTTTTATTGATTTCAGAGAGGAAGGGAGAGAGAGAGAGAGAGAAACATCAATGATGAGAGAGAATCACTGATCAGCTGTCTCCTGCACGCCCCCTACTGGGGATCATGCCTGCAACCTGGGCATGTGTCCTGACCGGGAATCGAACCTGGGACCCTTCAGTCTGCAGGCCAGTGCTCTATCCACTGAGCAACACTGGCCAGGGCTCTGGATCTATTCTTGTTCACCAAATTATGTTGATCATTATATCCCACATATGAGTGAGATCATGTGATATCTATCTTTCTCTGACTGGCTTATTTTGATTAGCGTAATGCTCTCCAGTTCCATCCATGCTGTTGCAAATGGTAAAAGTTCCTTCTTTTGTATAGTGGTGTAGTATTCCATTGTGTAGATGTACCACAGTTTTTTCATCCACTCATCTGCTGATGGGCACTTAGGTTGTTTCCCAATCTTAGCTATTGTAAATTGTGCTGCTATGAACATAGGGGTGCATATATCCTTTCTGATTGGTGTGTCTGGTTTCTTGGGATATAGTCCTAGAAGTGGGATCACTGGGTCAAAATGGCAGTTCCATTTTTAACTTTTTGAGGAAACTCCATACTGTCTTCCACAGTGGCTACACCAGTCTGCATTCCCACCAGCAGTGCATGAGGGTTCCTTTTTCTCCACATCCTTGCCAGCACTTGTCGTTTGTTGATTTGTTGATGATAGGCTTTTTGTTTTCATCATCAGGAGTTTAGTAGTAGTTTTAGAGACACTTTTACTAAGATTTATTAGACTAATTGCATATTTAGCTATCAGAAAGGATCATATTGGTTCCTTATTTAACATCAATTTCTCTTTTTTCTTTTCTATCAGAAATCCAAATTTGTGAAATTATTCCCTGCTTCTCCCCTCCCACTCCCAGCATGAAGTCATGCTCCTGGGGATAAATGACACCTCCCCAGCTCCAACAGAGGGTCTGGTTCATTTAAGGTTAATCCCCTTTCTTTTGCTAGAGGTGGTTTAGGAATGAGATGTGGAAGCCTCAAGGACAACTTTTCTTGCTCCAAAGAGAGATCCGTAGAAGAGAAAAATTTATCATTTGTATTTTATTAGGACACAAGCTCTGGAATGGCCCAAGTCATCTTGTAACCAGCCTGAGAATAAAGCCAACAACAATTGATAGAACTGATAACATCATTAGCCACTAACTTAACCAATCCTATAGCTCTCCCTACTAGTAGACCTTTTCTTATGTGAATAATTTCTTTCTTTTCTTTTTTTTAAGTATTCTGGCTAGTTTAACTTGGGATCTCTGTTGTAACTGAAAACATCAGTTTTCTTTTCATCTTCACACCAAATAAAATAGAAAAAGATAAGATGTGGAGGGCACCCATCCGTGGGTTAGTTGCCCTTAGAATCCTCAGGAGGATCACCAGCAGTGAAAATTTATAGCCATCTTATTAAAGTCATACACTCTCAATCTGGTTACATTGAAATAGCCAACCACATTGATTTTCCTCTGCTGAGTGAATAGGTGATTTTTTAAAAATTTAACAATTTTTTTCCAAAAAAGTATTATTTAAAAAGTCAATTTTCAAATTATACTGATAAATCTTAGAACCGAGCAAGATTTTAACATGGATTTATTTATGTTTAGTTTCCATTTTATGTACTTTGGGTGGCTTCCGATGAGTGGTCCCAGATTATTCATGACTGCTTCTACTGTGAGTCGGTATATTTTAAGAAAAACAACTCACCAGCCACTCTTTCTGCACGTCGAACACACACGTCGCCGGAGTGGGTACTGTGCAAATGTGAAAAATTAGAACTCACATTACAGTTGAGGCTGCTGCAATGCTTTGACACTGGCTTCCCCCAAAAGTAAATAGTCTTAGTTCGTCGATCATTTTTTTGTTCAAACTCCATTTGTGAGTGTTGTGAAACATTAAGTAATCTGTACATTTGCACGGCTGAGTGTATGATGCTGTGTGAAGCACAGGAGTTGAAGAATGGCTTCTTTATAATAGCACATGGCAGGCCTCTCTAATGAGATGCCATTTGCTGTACAAGGCTCGTACATGTGGTACTTGACAGCAGGTGTCTGGAGAGAATCCTGCAAACATTTTCCCGTATACTGTTACTGGCAATTGGCAAGAGAAGGTAATGGTCTGAATGTGGAGGACTGAACCAGAAAGGAGAATAAAATGCAAAGTGATAATGAAAGAGAAAGAGAGAGGGGGGTGGAAAAACCCTAAAAACCCCAGCTCACTGGCTTGTTTCTGCATTAAGGAAGTGTATAAATAACTCCATCAGAGGCTACTCAACATGACATATTACCTACACGGAAGAGAAAGGTCTTATTGTGCTCAAACCACTGAGTTACCTAAGGCTCCTTTCTCAATAGAGAATGGATACAAGTGACTGGCTCTCGTCAGTGTGGAGTTTAATTAAACCACTCAACGCTGGTCTGCAGAAGCTGAGAATGAAATTTATTGGGGGAAAATATTCATTTGGACAAGTTTTACATGAGATTTTTTTTGCATCCCATGCTTAATGTCAAGTGCAGGGTTGTCACTCATAATTGTGTTTTTGTGCATTTAACAAAGGCATGTGGTCCAAGAGGTGAGTGGGGGCTGCAGGCAAAGCCACATTGTACTTGCCAAGCTGATACCCTGGCGAAGGGCTACCTTTGCTGGGGTGCGGGGGGTGGCGGTCCATTTTTTTTTATCCCACAAAGGTACTTTTTTTAGTTAAGCCGTGTACTCTCATCTTTTACTAATTCACCAAATGAAAGGGAGCAGCATCTTTTTTTTTTTAATGGTGCTTTTTGTAATTTGTCCACCTAGAGAGGAGACCCCTTGTCCTCTTTGGTAGAAAGGCACACATAATCCAGCAGCTGCCCTGTATAAGATGTAAAATTGAGCCCTGGTTGGTGTGGTTCAGTTGGTTGAGTGTTGTCCCATGCACTGAAAGGTTGCGGGTTCGATTCCTGTTCAGGGCACATGCCCAGGTTGCAGGTTTCATTTCCAGTCAGGGTATGTTTGGGAGGCAACTGATCGATGATTCTTCTTTCTTCTCTCTCTCTCTCTCCAATTGAAAAAATATATTTAAAAAAAGACAAAGATTGAGTCTCTGCTCCCAAAATTGGACCATAGGAAAAGACTGTCATAGAGGCCATTTGGGTATTTAGCTATTAACCGGTAGGCAGATTACCCTTATACTTTGGGAACTGTTGTTATTGAAGGATAGATGTGGTCTTATTATCTGCTTGGTATTCCAGGAATTGGCCTAGTCCGATGGTGAAAGTTAGTAAACTGTAGAGGGAGGCATATGTCCCTGAAAGGAGGGACCTATAATCCTACCCTTTCATTACCACCCATGGTCTTAGTCTTAGGAGTGCAAGGTGAGCAGAGTTAATGGGGAACATTTTTTTCTCTTATTTCATATGACATATTACACTTTAGGCATGACCAGGGAAGGAGTGAAAACACAAAGCAATCAAGAGCAAAAGGAAATCACACACAGAGTCTGTTTCCTCCGCTTCTTTTTTCTTCTTTTCAAAGTTTTAGTGGGGATTTCAAATTCCTTTGTAGATTCTCTTGCTTTGTCAATATCAGGAGAGAAAAACATATTCTTCAAATAATTCTATTCTTTACCAATGTGGTTGATTTTATTATTTCTCCAATTATTTGCTCCTTTTTTCCTTGTGAGAATATTGTACATTTTTACCCTGCAGTTCCCTCCCATCAAGGGGTATTCTTCCTCATCCCATTGGTATGGGAGTTGGTCATGTGACTTCCTTTGGACAATCATAGTTGAGCAGATGTGATAATACTGTCTTCCTGGGCCACGAGGATGGCATGTCCTACATAGGGGCTGCTTCTCCAGCCTAAGCCTAAGAATCAGAAGCCATGTGGAGTAGAATCAAACCTGCCTGCAGCCTGCATGTAACACAAGTGCTAAATAAACCTTTATTTTATGAGCCACAGAGATTTGGGGGGTTGTTTATTATTACAGCAACACTGACTAGGTACCAGGAGTAAAATGCTACATAACAAAAATCTCAAAAGATGTGGCACTGGCTTCTGCCCAGTATGTAACAAAGAAACCCTAATTAAGGACAGGAAAACAATGGCAATCTGATATGGGTGGTTAATATTTGGTATAACACTTTTCACAAAAATTTGAAGGCAGATAATACACATAATACATTGTGGCTCTCGGTTAAGATGTGGTAATAGAATGTCACTACTGTGCCATGGTTGTTATTAGATGCATTTAACAAATAATTATAAAAAAGAAATGAACTCAGGAAAGAATTGGCCAAGCAGGGATGAGCGGAAAAGATAATTTAGAAGTGATAAAACTGGCAGGGTTGAAATATGTTGTCGTTTCTCTTATCTACCAGGAGAAGATAAAATTTAGAAATGCGTTGAACAACAGAGGCCAATTAAAACACAATCTTGGGTCCAGCCGGTGTGACTCAGTGATTGAGCATCGACCTATGAATCAGGAGGTCACGGTTCAATTCTGGTCAGAGCATAAGCCCGGGTTGCTGGCTTGATCCTGGATCTTGCCGAAGGCAGATGATCAATGATTCTCTCTCATCATTGATGTTTCTATCTCTCTCTCCCTTTCCCTTCCCCTCTGAAATCAATAAAAATATATTAAAAAAGGAAAATACAATCTTAGCTCGAAGAATACATCAAGGGATGTGGCTACCACACCCCTTGCTTAAACCTCTAAATTTATTAAGGTGTCACCCTTCCCCTCCCAAATAAAACCTTTCAGCTGGACAGAATGACTCAGAGAAAAGAGATAAAGGCACGTTCTATCCAATAAAAATTCAATAAGCTCAAGCTGTTTTTCAGGAGAGAGGAGGAGCGTCTTGAAAACAGTTGTAGCTGTGGCTATTGGCACACAGATCTAACTGGAACCAAATAGATATAAAGCCAACAGCACGTGTGTGTGTGTGTGTGTGTGTGTGTGTGTGTGTGTATGCAAAGCCAGAGTGGTGGTGGTGGGGTTCGGCCACGAGTCTAAATTGAAAAAGACCATGACTGTTCAAGTGATAAAAGTAAACCTTTGGGACCCTGAATGCCTATAGGCAGAAAAGAGACTGAGAAAATTCTTAGGAGCCATCTTTTTGGCTAGTTCCCCCCTCTCTGCTCCCAACACCAGCAAGAATTCTCCCTCCCTGGATATCTGATCACCTTCAACATCTGATTGAATAATTCTTCATCTCTCACCCCTGATATCTGACCATCCTAGTTTGTCTTCAGCAAGAATCCTGTTATGCCTTGATGTCTTGCTCTTAGTAATTTTCCATCTGCTGACCCCCTCATTCTGCTCATTGACTCTAAGTTCCCACTTGTCCTTGCTGGATTGCAAGTTGAGCCCAATCTCTCTCCCCTACAGTCATGGCAGCCTTTGCAAATAGTCCTGAATCAAGTCTTCCTTAAAGTCATTTTCATAAACCTCAGAATCATTTTTCCTTGAACAATGCTCAGCCACAAAGGAGGGCATGCTGTCCATGGTTTCTTTCAATGCAGTCCAGGAGGATAATGAAAAAGGAAGGGCCTCTCAGAGGGCAGACAAGCACCGAGGAGGAAACTGGACTGGACTGTTACTTCTAGGAAGTAGAACAAGAGCCCAATCTAAGAGCATCTCCTCCCCACAGAAGAGGAGGCCTTTGCCACCTTTGCCCGGGGGACTTTGGAATCGCTATTGATGAGTGACTGCCACAGTCACCTTCCATTCTTCCTCTTTCTGAAGAGTGCTTGTTGCTGTTATCTTATTCCTGAGCTGCCACTGTGTCTTGCATAGATAACTTGTGTTTTAGTCCATATGGCTCTAGAGAAGTAGACACACCCAGATGTGAAATAGAGACTATTAAGTATACATTCATGACTGAATGGAATTTTGCATGTGGGGAGGAGGAAATCAGCTCTTCCTGATTCAGAGGCTGAACTGTGGCAGATTGTGTCATTGTCCCCGCTCTATTGATTCTCCCCTTCCCTCAGAGAAGATTATTCATCCTCACCCATGGCCGTGAGATTTGCAGTAACCCTCCCCACCCCACCCTGCTGCCACAGGAGGGGTCTATATTGTGGAACAAGCAGACCACCCAAATGAGAACCAACAGAGGCTATTTATTCAGTTTGCCACGGAGCAAGGCAGCCGGCCTCCATCACTTGCCCTTGGCAGAGAGTCAAAGGCAGCAGGCAGTGGGAGGGCTGTTTCACAGCGAAAGAGAGGGAAGCTGCAGGTGTGCCGATTGGAGGGCCCCAGCATGGGAAGCTGGAGGCGGGCTAAGCAGGAGCGGGGAATGCTGTGTGATTGGTCTGCGCATATTTAACGTTCTCTGGTTGATCCTGAGTTTGAAGCAGGGCGAAAAAAGAAAATAAAAAATCTGGCAGTCATTGACCAAGTCCTGACCATTTGGGGCCAATTGCTACAGAGGCTGTGGTTTGGCTTCCTGGGCTGTGTGCTGCCGAGGTGGAGGGTCAGAGTTTTATTGCATAGGTCTGGCCAGTATCCACTTGCATATTCAGTCTGTCCACTTCTCTGTCTCATTGACATCGAGCTTAGCAATGGGACTTCTTTGGCCAATAGGATGTGAGTGGGCATGATCTGTGTTTGGTCTGAGCAGAAGGTGGAAGAGCCATTGTGTCTAACTCTGGCCCTCTTTTCCCTCTGCCATGAGAAAAGCATGTCCTGCTTCTTTAGCCCGGGTTCCAGAATGTGAAGACACATGGAGCAGAGCCGCAGCCCAGCCACTGCCCAAAACACAGCTGCAGTGGACCCGGAGTCCCTGCGAAATGTCAGTGGAAAATTAAACCTTTGTTGCATAAGCCGCTATCAATTCAGGTTTGTTGTTTATGCAACAAAGCTAACTAATGCAGTCACCCTCTGGTTTGGATCAGAGAGACTCTGATAAAGGGATGGTTTTACTTTAAGGAAAACCTTAAATAAAGGGTTAAAAGCATGCTTTTCTGTATACTAAGAAAGAGAATATCTGCACCAATGAATAATACTCTTAATAATAATACTGATAATAGTAGCTACTCTATATTTAGTGCTTTTGAACTTTTCATGTAATGATATGAAGAAAATGTGATTCTCCAGAATTCCTCTTAAAAAGGAGAACTGTCTTCTCTAGAAGAACACTGTGATGACTGAGCAGATGAGACAGTATGAGGTCATAGGTGTGGGCAGAACTCTTACTAAATGGGGGAGGTTTGTTGTTGAGCCAGAGTAAAAAGGAGACCAGGGAAATAGGCAGATAGAACCAGTGAGGTGGTGGAGACAGCAATGCTCAACTTAGTTCCTCTTGTGAGCCCTTCCTTCCAAATCTCAAGTATATTTGTGAAATGTATGCAACCTCTGGATCAGGAAACTTGGTGAGACTGCAAAGGCACTGGGCTTCCCTCCAGATTGAGATGCTGAGGTAGCCTGGTGGATGCAGAAATCTAGAAGTTATGGCCATGAGCACTGGAAGTTACCGGAAGCTGTGAAAAGGCTTTTCATTGTAACAGGTTGGAGAGTTGCACCAAAATTCAGTCAGATTTCTAAGTCTTAGAGGGCTCCTGCTGATAGATAAGTTTATATTCACAAAAGCCTACAAGTAAATATTATTCCCATTTCACTGATGAGAAAATAGAGACCCAGAGCAATGGCATACCTTGCCTTGAATCAGGCAGTGAGTGATTTGAACAGCTGGGAGGAAAGTCTGACATGAGTTCTCTCTCCAAAGGCCATGCTCTCAGTTCTCTGTTATTCTGATTCCATGCTAAATTTAAATTTTGATGATAAATTTACAGCCTCTCAGAAAATTTTAGTAAAGGTAATTATTGATGGAAATCTTTACTTAACATTTTTTTTAATTAATGAAATTCTAGCATTGCACCTTCTTTAATAGAGTCAGTGCATCTTTTTTTGTTTTGTTTTTTAAACCATAAATTATTTATGTTGCTCCTGGCTTAAACCCCTGTGGAGGTGAAGGATCAAGTCCAAATTCCTTGCCAGAGCACCCATGCCCAGCCTGACCCGACCCTCACCCTTCCACCCCTCACTCCATTTTCAGCTCATACCGCACGCTGCTTCTGTTTGAATTCCAGCTGCACTGGCTTCTTCAAAGGCACCACTGTAGCCCTGCATTTACCCTTTTCCTAGAAGGTGCTTCCCACTGTCCCTGCCTCCTTGTCAAAAAAGAAAACACACTTTCATGGAACTAAGCTCTACTCATCTTTCAGTTTAAATATTTCTCCTTCAAGGCAACCTTTCCTAATGACCTGCCCACTCCCCCCAGATTAAGTCACGGCTGCTTGTTCCATATTCTCATAGCTCTTTGTCCTTCTCCTTTGTAAGTGCTTGTCTGCAGCTGTAACTATAGAACTCTGTGACTGTTAGTGTCATGAGCAGCTATAGAGTTGAGGTGGTTACAGCAGAGAGAGGAGGCCTGGGTTCAAACCTCAGTTCTACCATTTATTAAGAGGGAGGGCCTGGCGCCATTACTTAAGATCTCTGTGTCTGAATAATGGCCATGATACAATAGTACCTACTTCTGGGGAATCAATATTTCCCTCCGCTCTCACATGGAGCACTTCTGATGCCAGATGTGGGGTTTGTTTGTTTGTTTGTTTGTTTTACCATAACAATGCAATTCAGTTCTCTGGTGGAGAGTATGTAGAATCTTAGAATAGGACAAGTCTAAGTTATCCTTTCAGGAATGACTCCCTAAAGTCACAGAACTGGGTCAGCAAAGGAGCTGCTACCTACTCTATGATCAGGAAGCTGCTGGCTCCAGAACCACATGGCTGCCGCCAGGATCAGTAAGTTGTCACAGCAGGTAACTGTCATATTTAGGAAACTGTCATGATTAGAAAGCTGCTGCTGTGGCTGCTGGGTCCAGATCAATGCCATGCCCGCTACGATCCAACAAAACAGATCCTCCGCTGTGGCTCTGACACCCACGAAGCTCACAACTGGCCACTGCGGCTCGGCCCACACACACTCCATGGTCACGCCTGCCGCCGAGAGCACAGGAGCAGCAGAAATGTGGGCTCCGCATCACTTCCACCTCTCAGATCTTATTGAGCTCATCTGGTTGGCAGAATCTAAATAGCTTCCAGAACCTAGCTGTAAAGAAGGAGAATGGGTTTTAGCTTTCTAGTCTCCGTACGTGTGAATCTCAGCTGGCAATATACCACATTGAACCTCTACGGGTGCTCAACACACCAATGTGCCCTTCTTCCTCAACTTAGATTTCCAAACAATAACAGCAAGAGTGAGACAAAAGCTTAACTTATTTTCTCCATCGCTCATACTGATAGCTTGCTCATCTCCACCCTAATAGAGGAAAACGAAAGTTCCACCAATCTTGGCACCTAATTCTAGGAGTTATTCATTCCTTCTTTATTTCAATTACAATTCTATCTTGATATCCAATGACCTGTGGACTCGGATGTCAGGCCCTTGAATTTTTATGAAGTTTATCTTCCACCGTTTAGCAATATCTGTCCTATGAAGAAATGTAGGATAACTGCTACTCCTTGTTCAGCAAATCCGGTCAAAATGATGTTCGCAGTGTAATCACCAGCTTGATGTTCTGGGGAAGGTAAGGTGATGACTGTGGCTGGAGCTGGAGAGTTCATTAGCCTTGAGGAGAGATGGTAATGGTAAATGCCTCTTTCTGCCTGAGCAGTAGAGAGCTGCTGGTGTTTTCTGCTTATTGGGGTACGGAGAGTTGCTAGATCAATAGCTACTTAATCAGGTATTTATCAGAGCCATTCCCCAATTAAGCTTGCATTATGGACTGATTGTGGATCCCCAAATTCCTATGGTAAAACTCTAACCCTCAATGTGATGGTATTAGGAAGTGGGGCTTTAGGGAAGTAATTAGGTTAGATGAGGTCATGAGGAATGGGTCTTCATGATGGAATTAGTGCCCTTATAAGAAGAGAAAGAGACCAGGGGTCTGTCCACAACACCCCTCCCCCCCCATGTGAGGATACAGCAAGAGGCAGCTGTCTATAAAACAGAAAGAAGCCTCTCACCATATATTGAATCTGCAGTCACCTTGATCTTGGAATTTCCAGTCTTCGGAACTGTGAGAAGTAAATCTCTGTTGCTAAACCACCGAATCTATGATATTTTGTTATAGGAACCTAAGCTGACTAAACCAGATGTGATAAGAATGGTCATCCTTATAGCTTTCAAATCTCTGATGGTAGCACTCGCCTCTGTGATCCCTCCTAGAGAAATGGTATTAACTTTGGTTTATTATTGGGGAAAGGAATGATAGTTCCAGAAGCTTCCTCTTGGCTTCCCTATCAGAAATAATAGCCATCACCCCACAGGTCAGGAAGCTGTAGCAAGGATTAGTCTAGTTATTTTTTTTTTAGGCCTACATACAGGAATAGAGAAATAACCACAGATGTGTTCAAGAACACATCATTTGTCACTTGACCCCAATAAGTCCCCCTTCTTAATAGTTGACCACAGTACCAATTTAGGACCCCAGGGATTAGCATTTACTCAGAGCCAGCCTCCAATAGCTCTTCAGGTAAAGATCGGGTATAGTTTCCCAGGGCACCATTATTCTAGTAAATGTCATCGAGTCTCTTTGAGGAAGCCTGTTAGCAGCAGCAGTAGAAATGGGCTTGAGAATAGTCAACATCAAATTCAGGACGGTGGCTCCTGAATGATACAAGGAAGTGGTCACTGGATTTGATTGTGTCCAGGTCCGCTGTTGTGTCGCTCAATACAGGGGGCGCCCTTCTCGTAGAATACAGTGTGCTGCCCTCCAGGGGAGTCACTCCCAGTGCCTTCAGCAATTGCTCAATATAGCACTCCCTCGTGCACTCAGAGTGCTGATGTTTTTTAAGATGGGTATACCAGTGTCCTTATAAGATTCTCTACAAATCTGCATATATAATAAACTAGTCTATGAATCACAGGACAGATTTCTAATTTCAAATATGAAATTCTGTGTCTCCTGATCTGGGAAACATCCTCTTTCCAACCTATGGGTTTGATAGTCAAGTTCCACTTTGCAACTCTTGTTCTTAGGATTTCATGTGGAAGACTAGGTGACCTTTTTGTGATAGTTTTCATTTCAGCAGTTCTTTGGCATTGATTGACCAAAAGAGATTAGGAGAGGTAACCATACATGTGTGATAAATGATCCAGCTTCTAATGAAAAAAGTTAAGAACTGACCTATTTACTAAGCACTTTGAGATTATTGATTTTACACTGTCAATACAGTTTGGACTCAGGATTCTTATAGTTGAACAATGATTTTTTTAGTTGAATTTTTTTCTACCTTGGCCTGAAATACAACAACAATAATCATTACTACCATTTATTGAGGGCCTATGACAAGGTAGGCACTGTTGTAAGTTCTTTATGTATAAGAATTCATTGAAATCTCATAGCAATTTTAGGAGACAGGGACTATTTACAGACGAGGAAATTGAATCACATGGCCAAAAAAGTCATAGGGCTGAATCCAGGTATAGCTGACTCAAAAGCTTGTGTAACTCTTCCACCTCTGACACACTTCCCTACGTTGTCCTTGGTAGCTTTCCACTGAGATGCTGCATAAGTAATTTCCCTCTTCTCCCCAAATCCCACCTTCCAGACTTAAACACTTTAAATGTTTAATGCCGCAGATTTCTTCCATCTAGGGAAGAAAGTCATTCTTAAATATCAAGCTGAAGATTAGTCAGTAGGTGGAAAGAGGAAATTCTAACGTTACTCTGGAATTCAGTGAAATTTATACACATCGGCACCCACAAATATATTAAATTCTCTTTCAAATGGGGATTTCTGAGCATTAATGTCATATTAGTCACAAAGTCTGGTGAATGTAGCCTTTTAAAAATTCTTAACCTAACTCTCATTCTGTTTTGTGGTTTGTAAAACTGATTGATCACTTATGAAGTTACTCTCTGAAGCTACATTGAGAAGCCCACCTCAAACATTACCATCTAGTGCATTTGTCAGAGAGAAAAACTTCTGGCAACTAGCAAAGTGTATTCATGGAAATATTATGTTTTCAAAAAACAAACAAATATAAGCAGTGAGACCTTGGGTCCTGGGTCAAAGATTTGGAGTATTTTGTGCATCGTTTTCATGGGTGTGGATCAAAGGCTGTCTATTTTAATAGTTCATTTTAGAGAGATTACAAATGATTTCTCTGAATGCTGACAGAGAAGGAAAACTCACAGGGGCCCTTTACACTCAGTCTTGGCCCAGCAGCAGTAGCCAGGGGGGTTAGAGGTTGCCGTAGCAATGGCCTGTATTTCATAATGCCTCCCATCTGTCCACAGATGTGTGAGTTTGCTCAAATGTTTTATTAGGTTTTTATTACACTTCCATACAACTTCAGCCCATCTGGATTTGCCAGCCTGGGTACAATTTCTAAAATACCAAATCCATTAGGTCCTCAATATATGCAGATGTATATTGAGATATATTCTCTGACCAAGTCCCTCGTGCCATTTGGGTGATGCTAACACATGTTTTATGGATATAATAAATAGGATTTATAGGGTAGGCAATGCAGGTCTCTTGATGATGATGATGATGATGATGATGATGACGACAGTGGTGTCTGTTTGGATCAGTTCAGTGCCAAAGGTTCTAAATGAGAGTTAGTGTTTTGTGGTTGGTAATACTGGTTCTACTCCAATCCTATATAATAAAAGGCTAATATGCAAATCGACCAAACGGTGGAACAACTGGTCGCTATGACACACACTGACCACCAGGGGGCAGATGCTCAATGCAGGAGCTGCCCCCTGGTGGTCAGTTCGCTCCCATGGGGGAGCGCCACTCAGCCAGAAGCCTGGCTCAGAGCTGGCGAGTGCAGCGGCGGTGACGGGAGCCTCTCCTGCTTCCATGGCAGTCGGACATCCCCTGAGGGCTCTCAGACTGCAAGAGGGCACAAGCTGGGCTGAGGGACCCCTCCCCCCCGAGTGCACGAATTTTGTGCACTGGGCTTCTAGTCCATTCATAATTGGATCTACAAGAAGAGTGTACAGAAAGAAAACAACAACAGCCACAGCAACAAAAACAAAACAGAATAAAAACAGTTCACACCAACTCTGTCTTAGATCAGGCTACTCTAACAAAAATATCACAGACTTGGTGACTTATAAACAATAGACATTTATTTCTCACAATTCCAGAGGCTAAAGTCAGAAATAAGGTGCCAGAATGGACAGTTCTGTTGAGAGCCCTCTTTGGGGTTGCCGACGGCCAATTTCTCCTTGCATCATCACATGGTGGAGAGCAGAGAGGAGGAGAAAGCTCTCTTGTGGGTCTTGTAAGGGCACTAATCCCACTCATGAGGTCCCCACCCTCATGACCTCATTCAGTCCTAATTACCTCCCAAAGGCCCCACCTCTTTATACCATCCCATTGGGAGATAGGGTTTCAGCATATGAATTTGGATGGACAGAAACATTCAGTCTATAGTAAACTCCATGAACATTTCTTTAACGAATAAAAGTGAATTTAAGCATACTTTTTTCTTTGCAACCTCATTAACAGTTTGGCCTTGAGAGGATCAGAACTAAGAGTTCTCTCAATCTGACACCAATGATAATAGCACTTTCATCAACCTGAGATGTCACTAGCATTTGTAGGTTGGTACACCTAGGTGAAGAGCACCACCATGTCTGTCTTGCTCACACCCCAGCACTCAGCATGTGGTGAGCCCGCAATAAATATGGACAGATAGAGATTGGCACTGGGTGTGTCTTTCCCAGCTGCTCATACTTACGGAATGTTTGTGGATTGAATAGATTTCTAGGCTACTGTCAGCTTTATATTTTGTGGTAGAATTTTAGTTAGTCATAACCACCATTTGTCACGAAAAAATGCAATCTTGGAACCCCTTTGAGATCTTGAGAAAACTTTTGACTGCATATTAGAGATTCCATGCTGGATAATAGTGGCTTTCTTAAGCCGAATTATTCATATGATTAGTTGGAAAGGTCTGCATACTCAAACTGGATGATTTTCATCTTTTGATTTAGGGGTAGGATTTGTAGGAGACTAATTTTATTCCCTAACTTAAACCGAGAAAGCTTTGGGGTTTTTTAATATCCATTTCTGGCAGCCCTCTCTCAATGGATGGAGTTTCTCCTCTTCCACGTTGCAGAAGCAACTGTTCCATTCAGATGCCGTTTGTGAATATAATATATTTTGAAGTTGTCTGTTCCATTTCAAGATGGGTTTCACATATATTAGAAGGTCAAGAAATAACGTCCTCTCTTTTATATTTTAGCATGTGCAAAATTCTTCGTAGTGTTATCATGTGATTTATTATTGCATTTTTATTTAAAAGGAAAACAATAATATTGAGGATATCCTGAGATGGCATTCATGTGGCAGATAGGTCCCTGGCTCTCTAGTTCTGATTCCATGCATCAATGTGCCAGATCCAGTCAGAAGAGGAGAAATGGTTTGCAGGTTCCATGGAATTCCAGTGTTTCACTCACACTGGGTCACCCTAGGAAGCAGAATTTCCGTACATGAAGCCAATGTTGATTTGTCCAAAGAAAGCATCCTTGAGTCTCAGGCTGAAAATAAGGCATTGGGTGGTATGAGGGGATGAGCCCAGTAGTTGGTAACCCAGGTCTTCCCTGAGAAATTGTGATTATTTTCACATGTAAGGAAAGAGACAAATGAAGATCACTTTTAAATCTCTATCTGGCTAAACACACCCACCAGAAATGCATCTACATACATCATTTTAAAAGAAATTCAGTGGGGCTTGGACAGCACGTGAGCTATTTCCAGTGACCTTCTCTCACTAAATGTTTCTCACACTTATTTGCTCTCTTTTTTCATGTTTATAAAATGTATTCCCAAGCCCTTTAGGAGAAAATCAACAATAGTGGCCAGGGCTTCAGCTAAAGATTCTCAGTGGGAGGGTCTCAGCCTTTTGTCCCGAAGGATCTAATAGAGTGAGAAGCTGACACAGAAAGGAAGGACTATTCAGCTAAAATTAAAGTCTTTGTCCCTTCATTAGTTGTACTTGAACTTCGCATTTCTGAGGTTCTGCTAGGTTACTTTCTCTAAAATTCTGATTTAATCAAGGTGAACAGGGAGCTCATTAAAATCTCTTTGTATCTTATTTTTTAAAAAAGATTGCAAAACATCCATTTGTTTGGTGTAGCTAACATTCCTGATTCTTTTTCTCTTTTGATGACATTTTTGAGAAATTGACTTGAATCTCAAGTGTACATTATTCTTAATCATTAAAGACGATTCTTAAAAAACATTCTGGTAGATTTTATTTTATATTATTAGTTTCTTGACTTCCTCAGCCACATTGGGAAAGGTGAAGTATCAACAGGCCAGTCTTTATGTGATAATGAGCTAATGTAATTAAATAAAATTAATTTTTTATTACCTTTGATTAGGAGGAACTAATGAAATTGAGAGGAAACTTTTGACTGTAAATTTTATTATTGATCTCCTTTCATATCAGACTCGTATCTTATTTCTAATATGAACTCAAGTCTTGCTTAAAATTAGCAGGAAAAGGGTGATAAAATTAAAATACAGTGCTTGAGGGTGTACAGATAGGTGGGTGTGTAGTGAATTTATGTGAGGGAGAGGTCAGATAGAAAGTGATATAGTCTTTATATAACTGTTTACTTACTTAAATATGTCTCATTACATCTAAAACGGATTTGAGAACTCTAACTTATGAAGCAGAAATATCTATATATATAAAAGCATAAGCGACTGTTCAATCGTTCGACCAGTAGCTATGACACACACTGACCACCAGGGAGCAGATGCTCAACACATAGGCATGGAAACATGGAACAGACTGATGAATCTCAGAGGGAAGTGGGGAGGGGGAGAGTGGGAAGAGATTAACCAAAGATCTTATATGCATACTAGAGGCCTGGTGCATGAAATGCGGGCACTAGGGGTGTTCCTTCAGTCTTGCCTGTGCCCTCTCGCAGTCTGGGACCCCTCGCTCCTTACCACCCGTCTGCTTGCTGCTGCTTACCTGTTGGCTTGCTGCTCCTTAGCGCTGCTGTGGAGGCAGGAGAGGCTCCCGCCACCGCCGCTGTGCTCACCAGCCATGAGCCCGGCTTCCGGCTGAGCAGCGCGCCCCCTGTGGGAGCGCACTGACCACCAGGGGGCAGCTCCTGCATTGAGCATCTGCCCCCTGGTGCCCTGGTGGTCAGTGTGCATCATAGCAACCAATTGTTCTGGTCATTCCACCATAATGGTTGCTTAGGCATTTATTTTATAGATATAGATATAGATATAGATATAGATATAGATATAGATATAGATATATAAATTAATAGATATATAAATTAATATATATATTATATATATTAAAAGGGTAATCTGCAAATAGACTAAACGGATGACTGGAATGCCTATGGCCCCTTGCCCCTGCTGGCCCCGCTCCCCAGTGGGCACCCCACCCCAATCAAGAGCGGGGCCAGCTGGCAAACCACCTGCTGCCCCTCGCCCCGGTCAGCCCTGCCCCCCAGCGTGCACCCCCACCCCGATCAGAGGAGGGGCCGGTCAGCAAACTACCCATGGCCCCTTGCCCTGGCCGGTCCCACTCATGATGGCCCCCATCAGGGCAGGCCAGCTGGACCCCACCAGTGCATGAATTCATGCACCGGGCCTCTAGTGTGTGTGTGTGTGTGTGTGTGTGTGTGTGTGTATTTCAAATTCTTATTGGATAACATTTAATTCAAAGAACAAAAGAGCTACATATTATTCCCATGGATAAATGAATTGACCTCTCTAGTCTAAGGAAGGACTATCCCTAAATAATTCTGATGAATGAGAATTCATCCTGTGTCTCCTTGCCTTCACTATAAAGGAAAGCCTTTGTCATATCCAATCTTGGTCTTCCATATATCAGGTTTAGACCATTTGCTTTTTAAACAAAGATCAATAGATTTCTTCCTAACTAGTTTCTAAGAAATTTTAGAAAAATATTACTAAAAAATTTATGTATGAACAAAATTAATTTATGCATGAGTTGTATACATATACTGCTTTCTGATATATTATGCACTTTATAAAACATGTAGAATAGAAATTAACATAGGCTTAAATAAGATGAAAAAAATATTTTATAATATTTTATTTTCTAAATCATAGTTTAAAAATTTGTAATGTAGTGAATCCAAAATCTGGCTCAATTTTTGAATTTTTGAGTATCTTATCTGAAAAAGATGCTTCATAAATATTTGTAGATCCAAATGAAAAGAGTTCTTCATTGGCTAGGCTTACTAAATCATGACATTTATTTTCCTACTCTATTTTTGTTGTGTATTTTTTTGTTTGTTTGTTTTTCTTTGATGCGACCTATTTTTCAATTATGCAAAGGCTTTTATTGAATTCTAGGTAAAAAAAAATTTAATGTTCCCTTATTTCAACCAATTGTTCTTGCAAACTAATTGGAAGTTACTGTATTGTTATTTTTCTACCATCTGGATGCTAAACCATTAAAACTCTTTAATAAATTATTAAATAGTTTAAATATTGGCTTTTAAATTTAATTGTTCAGTTATGAAAATTTACATAGGGCTACATGTCTATAATTATCTGCTACAACATACACAGTGATGGAAATACTTTTAAATATGTTTCAAAATGTTCTCATCATAGCTTAAGTTTCTTTCAAAGAACAGTTCTTTTTAGTTGTTATAAAAATATCATTTCTTCCTTAAAAGTAGATTATGTGTGTATTTCTCTCTTATTATGTTCTTTGTTCTTTAAAAAAAACAAAAAAAGCAAACTTTTGGGTGGTAAAGATATTTTCTTGATCGCTCCATATCTCACTATAAAATATTACAAAGAATCCTCTGTATTTAAAAAAATTGAATTGTAATAAAACACATAACACAGAATCTGTATATATATGGCTAAGTGACCATCCAACCATCCAACCAGTTGGTACATATGATGTGCAGTGACCACCAGGGGGCAGACATTCAACGGAGGAGCTGTGGAGCTGTGGTGACTTGGCAGCGGCAGTTCTCAGGTGAGGCACTCTGGAACAAGAGAGGAGGGAGCCTGATTCTTCTAATTAATTTCCTCTCAATGTGCATGAATCTGTGCACCGGGCCACTAGTTTACCATATTACCCGTTTTTAAGAGTAGAGTTCAGTAGTGTTAAGTACATTCACATTGTTGTACAACCAATCCCCAGAACTCTTTTCATCTTGCAAAACGGAAACTCTATAACAATTAAATATCAACTTCCCTTTTCCCCTGCCCTCAGCCCTGGCAACCCCATTCTACCTTCAGTCTCTATAAATTTCACTACTCCAGGTACTCATATGGAATCATACAGGATGACCATTTGCATTGCTTCCACCTTTGTGCTTTTGTGAACGATGCTGTTATAAACACGGGTGTACAAGTAGCTCTTTGAGACACTGCTTTAATGATTTTGCCTATATATTCAGAGGTGAACTCTCTGGATTATATTATAATTCTTTATTTTTATATTTTTATTTTTATTGATTTCAGAGAGGAAGGGAGAGGGAGAGATAGAAATATCAATGACAAGAGAGTATCATTGATCAGTTGCCTTCTACACACCCCACACTGGGGATTGAGCCCACAAACCAGGCATATGCCCTGATCAGGAATTGAACCATGACCTCCTAGTTCATAGGTTGACCCTCAACCACTGGACCACTCTGGCCAGGCCAATTCTATAATTTTTTTGAGGAAGTACCATACTGTCTTCCATAGTGACTGCACCATTTTAGTATATTCTCATGAACAATTCCATATTCTTGCCAACACTTGTTTTTGTCTGCTTTTTGGTAGTAGCCATTCTAGTGGTTGTGAGATGGTTGACTCTAAATTTTTATAAAATAGCCACATCAGTGACATTTTGTAGCATTTTATTGCAGTAGCTTGCCTATGAATGGTGGAACAAATTCATTTCACTTGTGCTACTTCAGTAAACTTATCCCAGAAATCTTTTAAAACATTTCAAAGTAGCTCCTCCATCAGTAGATACACTTATGTACATTTCTCTTAAATACTGTTTTTGCTAAATTTACTATTGACACTGTACTAACAACTCTATGAGAATAAGAGTAGAACTCAATATCTTTGCAGGTAACAAGTGCATGTGCAAACACATACATCCAAAACATTGGATATTTAACTATTGAAAAAGTATCTAGCAAGCACCATAAGCTGAAATATGTAGAAAGACCTATACTTTCATTTGTCTATAAATCAAACCCCAACATGGCATAACATACTTGAATTCTCATTTCTTAAAACTTTAACCATTTTTCTATGTCGACAAAGGAATAAACCTCTATTTGATGCCAGATTGTTTTTACATATATTATTTAGTCATTTGAATACAGGGGAGATAAAAAAATGAGGAGGACCCAGTGGTATGTGGCTTTTGTTATTAAATAAGGAATCTCAAGAGAGGCTTCTACATATGTATCAACAGGCTAATGAAATTTTTCAAAATAGTAGATTATCTATATATATAAAAGCCTAAGCAACCATTACGACTGGATGAACAGCCAGTAGCTATGACGCACACTGACCACCAGGGGGCAGACGCTCAATGCAGGAGCTGCCCCCTGGTGGCCAGTGTGCTCCCGCAGCCAACCTCCCGCAGTCGGCCAACTTCCCATGGTCCCTATCCCCGGCCGGCTGGCCCTGATTGGCCTCGATTGGAAATGGACGAGATAGCCCCAATCGGCTCCGATCACCTGCCAGCCCGAGGGACCCCACCTGTGCATGAATTCGTGCACGAGGCCACTAGTGTATAGCATAACTTTAAATTGAACATAAATCATAGAAGCTTCTCTCCAGTTTATTTTATGGTTGAACTTTTTGCTAAATGTGATATATACACATAATTATATATATCTTATTTCTCTCTCTCCATATCTACACTTAATAAAAGAGAAAGATGCAAATTGACTATATCTTCATGACACCCACCAGCCAATCAGGAGTGAGTATGCAAATTAACCCAACAAAGATGGCGGGTTAATTTGCATACATAGGCGTGGAGCGGCCGGGGGCGGGGCAGGATGCTTGCGTTGTCGCCATGGAGACGATGCAGGTGTTCTGCACCACCCCAGCCGCTCCGGGCCTCTGGGCAGCGTGAGAAGGTGGAAAGGCGGCTCCAGCTGGAGCAAAGGCGGTGCTGGCAGCCAGGGGAAAGAAGGCCCATTCTTGCATGAATCTTCATGCATCGAGCCTCTAGTATATCCATATATATACAGAAAGGTTCATTATTATAAAAGTGGATATAAATATGCATTTTTAAATATACTTTTTTGGAAAATTTTAAATTTTTTTTCCAAAGTAATTTAATAGTAAAAAAAAACAAAAAAACCCCACACACCTCACATTATGGCTGACAAAGAAGTAAAAATTTAAGAAGCCTTAGCTCTCATCTCTGTTATTGGCCTGTACTTGGATTATTACTATTATCTTCAATTTGTGACTTCTTTGTAGGAGTATTTTTAAGCCAGTTGTTCATTTTAAGAGATTAAATTTCATTAAAACAGTTCATCTATGTAAGGGGAACATGTATACTGTGACCTATTGCCACACACTGAACGGCTGAGGGCACCTGAGGTGGAGACTGCTGGATATTCACCACGATCCTTTTTCCTCTTCTTGGTCCCATAACCAGGCGACATTTCCTGGCTGCCTGGCTGTTGGGTGTGGCTGTGAGACCAAGTTCTAGCCAATGGAAAGTGAGCTGAAATGATGCCTCTCCTAGGCAGGGCTCATAAAAACCCTACTAGGAATGGTTCTCTGTGGCCGTCCTTCCTGGTGAAAGAGACGCAGGTAGATGGCCAGGGTGACCAGGAGCAGAAGGTGGCAGAGCTTCATCAGCACGAGCACCTGAATGACGAACTGTCCTGCTGACCTCGTCACCGAAACTGTTCCCTGACCAAGAAATAAACTTCACGAGCACCTGAATGACGAACTGTCCTGCTCACCTGGTCACCGAAACTGTTCCCTGACCAAGAAATAAACTTCTATTGTGCTGAGCCAGTACACGATCAGTCAGGCAGCCCAGCCTACCTGTCCCGATGGAGTACCTGTCACACCCTCAGGATTGTTGAATTCTCAGCCTCCCTTCAGGAGACTCATAGTCCCCGGGAGGTATGTGACTGTCTATATCCACATCAGGTGATGATACCCAGTGTCGTTCTTATTTAACTGTCAGTGAAGCTGACTTTCTGGCTGATTGTTTAGATAAACAGTCAATAGTAATAGAAGTTCTAATATTTCTTCCTGCGTCCTGGGATCTGTTGCATTTCACTTGGCGAGCTTGACTGTGGGCTTCACATCTGTTCATTGGGTCAACTCTGTAATTGCTATAAAATGACAACGTAAGTAAGAGTTTGTCATTGTTAGGAATGCATTATTCCATAAGAAGAGGAAAAGAGATCTGATTCTCATTCTATTGTCCTGTAATAGAAATAAACGCGGCATGAAATGTGACTTTCATTTATTTTTCCCTTGTTCACGGGCCTTTACCTGGGATTCCCTGACTGACCCCTCTATATTTCATAGGGCCATCAGTTGTTAATTTGACATGTGGAATGGATTTCGATGTTGCTACCATTTTATTTCTTTTTCCTTTTCTTTCTTCCTTGTTATTTTTTCGGAGTGATGGGAAATAGAACTACACTTGAGTTCCAATTCCATTTGGTGTTAGACAGGGCAACCCGATCCAGCCCAGATCTGACTCTCTCTCACTGGGGTTAGTTTTTGCTTATGAAAGAATGTTGCTGCAGTGAGCGCTATCCCCTGCCCTCCCACCCACGGAATAAATCACAAACGCAGAAGGGAACTACAGTCCAGCTGATACTCTGCCACTAAATAGCTTCATCCGATTTTCCTGGCCCCTTCCCCACCTGCCCATCTTCCTCCTGTACGAACTGATATTGGGCGAATCTATAACCACCCAAAGCAGATGGCACTTTTTAAAAATGAGTAGGGCGGGCTGGATCTCTACGCCCTGGTTGACAGAATTAAAACTGATGAGAAAGTAAAACATTACTTCAAATATTTGCTTAAGGACCGGGAAGTTGGGCCCAGCCCCTTTGTATTGCCAAATGTTTCATGGAGCATCGTAAAATCAAATTCTCACATCTCGTTGTCCTCCCATTAGATCACATTAAACTCTGGCAGCGAGGCCAGCCCGCCTTGGTGGTTTTCTGATTTGTGGTTTGCACTTGGCTCTCCTCACAGGCTTTAAAAATGATTTTATTTTGTGAACAGTCGGTGATAGTCAGACTCTAGAGTAAACTCGCCTGGGCCAACATTTGCAGTAATAACATTTCACATTATCAAGAGTTTCCTGAAGGACTGTAAGGAATGAAAACAAAGCAGAGCTTTTCTGGTCGTGGTTGTTTTTCTCCAGATGCTGGTAACCTCCCGCGTGGAGGGGCTGCGAGTTTGGGCTTTGAAGAGTGAGCTCCTCACAAGCATCTACAGTTCTTTGCCTTTAAGGTGAAACTAGAGAACTGGAACAGATTTGGGTTTCCTTGTGCTCTGGCTTGTTGAATTTGTAACTGATTCCCCTTCTTCTTTTCTTGGGTGGTTTTCCTGATTATCTCGGTCCATCTTTCCCTGGCGTGGGAGGTGGACGAGGGTGGGCCCGGGATAGGTTGCCCCTGGAGCAAGGGAGGGAAGTTGAGTTTAGGTAAGTCCATCTAAGTATTACAAATAAGGACTTTCCCAATACTCTTTTTAGTGCTTTTCACCAAAAAATATATATGCTACTTACATAATGAAATAAAAACCATCTTTAGAATAAAGTATACAGCTGGTTTCCTACATAGTCTAATGATAGTAAAGATGAAAAGGATGATTATGATTATAATGAAAAATAATAAATAAATGAGCTTATGAAATTAAACATGAATGTCAGATAGGTACACGTTACTTGAAATGTTTAAAGATCCAATTTTTTATGTTCAGATTTTTTTATTATTTTTAAATTGTAGTAAAAGATATATGACATAAAATTCCCCATTTTAGCCATTTTTAAGTGTACAGTTCAGTGTAATTAAGTGCATTCATATGGTTGTGCAACCATCACCACCATCCATTTTCAGAACTTTTTTCATCATCCCAAACTGAAACTCTGTACCCGTTAAACAATAACTCTTCATTCTCCCCTCTCCTCAGCCATTGGCAACCACCATTCTGTTTTCTGTCTCTATGAATTTGACTAAGTACCTCATATGAGTGGAATCATACAGTACTTGTAATTTTGTGACTGATATTTCACTTAGTATAAAGTCTTCAAGGCTCATCCATGTTGTAGCATGTGTCAGAATTTTCTTCCTTTTTAAAGGCTGAATAATATTCCATTATATATAAATACCATATTTCGTTTCTCTATTCACCCACTGATAGACATTTGGGTTTGCAAACTCAATCTTATTTGTGAGGTTTGAATGGCAAGGACTAATGTTTTGGAGACAACTGAATTGTCATCCAAATTATCTTGGTTTGAAATTCTTATAAGCCAAGCCAGATAGATAAACTACATCAATCAGTTCTCCAACCTGTATATATTAGAGGTCACAAGTGACCTCTTACTCTCTTTAAAATATAGTTATATATAGTCTTTTATTTTTACAAGATATGTCATTGTAAAGAAATTAGATAATACAGAAAGGTGTATATAAAGGACCCTTGTACAATTGTAGCCCTGTTATCATGGTGAATATTTGGGGGGTACATTACATAAAAAATGATGTCACTCTAAATATAAACACTGTAGGTAGAAATATAGGGATTTTTGTGTTTTTACAGAGTTGGGAACATGGTCACATTCTTGTAAACTGCCTTTTTAAAGTTAGCTATATACTAGCGACATAAATAAATATCATTAGTTTTATTTAGGTAACTTTTATCTCTGCTTCATTTATCTCTTCTTCTGGAGAATTCTCTAGTTCTTTCATTTGAGGGTTGTTTCTTTGTCTCCTCATTTTGGCTGTCTGTTTGGGTTTGTAACTATGTTTTAGGTAGATCCTCTATACTTCTCAATCTCTAGTGCAGGACAGTGTTAAAGGCTGTTTCTAATTGGATCAGGCATAGACTCAAAGCCTCCAGAGACAGCCTCTGTCTACAAATTAATAGGATTCTGACTTGAATAGCCCCAGGCAATCCTCAGGTGTGGCGAGAGTTTTTTTTCCAACAGGGTGTGGCAGTTGCTTTTCCCTGGAGGCTAATTGTTACTTTTAATTTCTTTTTTTTAAAATATATTTTATTGATTTTTTTACAGAGAGGAAGGGAGAGAGATAGAGAGTTAGAAACATCGATGAGAGAGAAACATTGATCAGCTGCCTCCTGCACATCTCCTACTGGGGATGTGCCCGCAACCCAGGTACATGCCCTTGACCGGAATCGAACCTGGGACCTTTCAGTCCGCAGGCCAACACTCTATCCACTGAGCCAAACCAGTTTTGGCTACTTTTAATTTCTCAAGTGGCCTCAGGGCAAGGTGTTTTCCAACTGGGTGTGTTGACTGTCTTCCCCCCAGGCAAGGCAAATGTGTATGTGGGAAAGATGTCCTCCTGCATGAGGAAATGACTCATCCCAAGGAAACTTGGGGTGTCTGCCTTCTGAGCTCTATCTCCCGAGTCCCCAGTCCTGGCTTCTGTTCTCACAGCTCCAGTCCACTTCACCCTCCCTCTGCCAGAGCACAAGGTGGGTGGCTCCACAGGGAATTTTTGTGCATTGGCCCTTCAAGAGGGTGCCCGAACTTTCAGCTGCCACTCCCTTGCAGACAGCACCCTGCTGCTTTTCACAGCTAGATGTTATGTGGGGACCCTCCTCAGATTTGGTGCTCTCTGCTGGGGAGCCCAGCTTGGGGATTAGATCCCAGAGTGTTCAGTGGCATCCCCCCACAGCTGAGATATCTCTCCGGACTTCAGTTCCTGTCTGTGGGCGCCTGGCCAGCCCTTTTTTGCCACCGTCCCTCCTACCAGTCTCTATGTGGTCTCCACCTTTGGTTCTTGTGTATCAATGATCCCATGATCAAGTGGGATTTATTCCAGGGATGCAAGGATGTGAGTTTTCCGTTGATTATTCAGGAAGCCTTTCTGTATTTCAGTTATAATTCCAGCTTGTTCGTGGGAGCATGTCTGTGCAGCATCCTCCTACTCTGCCGCCATTTTAATCTCAATAGACAAATAAAGTCATGGACTTTTCCTTTAGATGAACTTTCAGAATACTAATGTATAAAAAAAGGAACATTTCTAATTCAAGTAGATAAGAGAAGTCTAGAACTTACCTCAGGACCAAAGTTTTTTTGTAGTGGATTCTGTGGCCCTTCTCAGAGTTTGTGGTTGAATTGTATCCCCAAAAGGCATTGAAGTCCTAATCCCCAGTACCGTGACTGTGACCTTATTGGGAAATAGACTTTGCAGATGATCAAGTTAGGATGAGGTCATTAGGGTGGGCTCTGTTCCAATATGACTGGTATCCTTATAAAAAAGAAATATTTGGACTCAGAGACAGATGCACACACAGGGAGGACACTATGTGAAGATAAAGACAGAGATCAGGGTGATGCATTTACAAGACAAAGGTGCCAGCAAATACAAGAAACTAGGAAAGAGGCAGGGAAGAGATTTGCCCTCATAACCCTAAGAAGGAACTAACCCTGTGGAGACCTTGATCTAGGATTCTAGCCTACAGAACTGTGAGATGATAAATTTCTGTTGTTTTAAAATGAATACAGACTCCCAAAAGCATGATTTGAAAACTAGTACTTTATACTATTACTAGGGGCCCAGTGCATGAATTCGTGCCTCTTGAAAGGAACTGTGGGCCATGAGGCTGTGGTAGGCACAGGGGCGGGTCTCAGCCTATCCTCTGCACCCTGGGCCGGCCCCTCCTGCCTTGGCCCCCGGTCCCCTGTCTGCTGGCAGCCCCCTCCCGCCGCCACCACTCCCATGCGCTGATGGCACTGGCTCCACTCGCACCCGCTGACGACATGGAGCTATTGGGGCCAGTGCCAGCAGCAGGTGCGAGTGGGGCTGGCACCTTCAGCAGGTGCAAGTGGTGGTGCTGCCCTGATTGCCCATCAGGAGCAGGGGGAGGTGGAGAAGCCCTCAGGGGCGATCAGGGCTGGCAGCTGCCACTCGCACCCACTGATGGTTCCGAGTGATCGGGACCGGCATCGGATGCCAGCAGCGGGTGCAAGTGGTGGCTGCGGCACCAGCTCTGGGTGCAAGCGGGGCCAGCGCTGGCAACAGGTGAGAGCACCAGGCGGGACCGCAGTGCATGGGAGCAAAGAATTTTTAGTAACCATCAGAGGCTTGCCCCAATGACGGCGACCGGCACCCTGCCTTGGTCTGGCGCCCCTGCTCACCTGCTTCACCATCCTGCTGCAGCCAATGTTTGCCATGTTTGACACATGCCCCCTGGTGGTCAGCACACATCATAGTGACCAGTTGTTCGGTTGTTCCGCTGTTCAGTCTATTTGCATATTAGCATTTTATTATATAGGAATTTTTATTTATTTATTATTTTTTTATTTTTTATTGATTAAGGTATTACATATGTGTCCTTATCCTCCCATACTACTATTTTTAAAATCTGCAAGTATTATTCTGTATAGAAGTATATAATCTACTCAATCATTCCTCTATTAATAATGTACATGAATAGTGAGAGTGTCCCAATATTTTAAATAATGATGCCATGAACATCATTTTAGGTAAATCTTTGCATATCTCTCTTGTTATTTTCCTTCAAGTATTTGCTGGAGGAGAAATTGTTGGGCTAAATGATAGGAATATTGAAATTTTGACACTTACTGACAACATGCTTTCTAGAAAGCTTATACTAATTTATACTCTTACCCGGATGATGTGGCTCAGTGGTTGAGTGTCCACCATGAACCAAGAGGTCACCAGTTTGATTCCTGTTTATGTCTTCCTCTATCTCTTTTTTCAGCATCCTGTAATTTTCTGAGTAAAGTCTTTTACCTCCTTGGTTAAATTTATTCCTGGGTACCTTAATTTTTGTGTTGTAATGGTAAATGCGATTGTTTTTTTCGTTTCTCTTTCTGTGAGTTCATTATTGGCGTATAAAAAAGCCATAGATTTCTGGGTGTTAATTTTGTATCCTGCTACATTGCCAAATTCATTTATTAAGTCTAGTAGTTTTGTGATGGAGTCTTTAGGGTTTTCTAAGTACAATATAATGTCATCTGCGAATAATGACAATTTTACTTCTTCTTTTCCAATTTGGATGCCTTTTATTTTTTCTTCTTGTCTTATTGCTATGGCTAGCACTTCCAGTACTATGTCAAACAAGAGTGGTGAAAGTGGGCATCCCTGTCTCATTCCTGTTCTTAGGGGAAATGGTTTTAGTTTTTGCCCATTGAGTATGATGTTGGCTGTAGATTTGTCAGGCTTTTATTATGTTGAGGTATGATTCCTCTATTCCCACTTTGCTGAGAGTTTTTATCAGGAAAGGGTGTTGGATTTTGTCAAATGCCTTTTCTGCATCAATTGATGTAATTATGTGATTTTTGGCTCAGAGTTTGTTTATGTGATGTATTGCAGATATTGTACCAGCCTTGCATCCCTGGAATAAATCCCACTTGATCATGGTGTATGATCTTTCTAATGTAATGCTGGATCCAATTTGCTAGGATTTTGTTGAGGATTTTAGCATCTATGTTCATTAGGAATATTGGTCTGTAATTCTCTTTCTTCGTAGTATCTTTATCTGGCTTTGGGATTAGGGTAATGCTGGCTTCATAGAAAGAGCTGGGAAGTGTGCCTTCCTCTTAAATTTTTTGGAATAGTCTGAGAAGGATAGGTTTTAGTTCTGCTTTGAATGTTTGGTAAAACTCCCCTGTGAAGCCGCCTGGCCCTGGGCTTTTGTTTGCTGGAAGCTTTTTGGTGACTGCTTCAATTTCCCCCTTAGTTATGTGCCTGTTGAGATTTTTTGATTCTTCTTGATTGAGTTTTGGAAGGTCGTATTTTTCTAGGAATATGTTCATTTAGTTTGTTGGAATAGAGATGTTCGTAGTATTTTTTTTTATAATCCTTTGTATTTCTGTAGGGTCTGTTGTTATTTTGCCTCTTTCTGATTTTGTTTATTTGGGTCCTTTCTCTTTGCTTCTTGGTGTGTCTGGCTAGAGGTTCATCAACCTTGTTTATCCTTTCAAAGAACCAGCTCTTGGTTTTATTGATCTTTTGTATTTTTTTTTTTTGGTCTCTATGTCATTTATTTCTGCTCTGATCTTTATTATCTCTTTCCTTCTGCTCACTCTGAACTTTTCTTGTTGCTCTCTTTCTAATTCTTTAAGTTGTAGAGTTAGATCATTTATTACCAGTTTTTCTTGTTTTTTTTTTTTTTTTTTTTTTTTTTTTTTTAGGTAGGCCTGTAATGCTATTAACTTCCCTCTCAGGACTGCTTTCACTGTGTCCCACAGGTTTTGGATTGTTGTGTTTTCATTGTTATTCATTTCCAGGATGTTTTAAATTTCTTCTTTGATCTCTTTGGTAACCCAGTAGGGGGTGTGCAAGAGGTAGCCAATCAATGTTTCTCTCTCATCGATGTTTCTATCTCTTTATCCTTTCCATTTTTTTTCACTCTAAAATCAATAAAAAATGCTAATTTAAAAAATTAATTTATTCTCACCAATAGTATCAGAGTATATACATTTCTCCACACCTTTACTGGGTATTGTCATCCTTTCTTTTTTAAAATATAAATTTAATTTTTATCAAAGTAATACATGAAGGTATTTAAATGTGACTGAGTTTTACAAGACCCACAACAAAACCTAGGCTTTCCACTCTGCCACTCCTCAGTGGCACCACTTTTAATTCTACAGTTATTTCTCCTGGTTTTAGCATTTATATCACTAAATAATGTGCTTATGCTACTATTTTTTTTTTTAAATTTCAGATATTGTCTACTGACTTCCTATTATGGAAGATAAAGAATTAACTCTTTTATATATACAACCCTCCCCCATTCTCCCAAACAGGTTATATCACAATTTTGGTTGAATCAATATTCAGAGTTTACATTTTACATTTTACATATATGACTATATATGTTATTTGCAACTGAGTCAGCTAGTATACTATAATTCAATTATTTCCTTAAATAACTCTCCCTCCCCAGAGTTAATAGTTAACTCATTTTTTTCCTTTACTTTATGTTCTTAGGTACCTATCACAAATTCATATTAAAACCCTGCCTGAAGTCTACATCACTTCTCAATATATTTTAACACAGTTCTTTCAGTATCCCTCCAACCTACCTTGGAATTATCATTCCTACAGCCATTCATCTTCCTAGTCCTCACTCTAGAACGGCTGCATGTCTATCAGCCCACATTTTCTTTCACCATAATTCTGAGGCTTCCCTTTGTCTCTCTCCTGGGTTGGATCATGTGTTTCCTGGGTCAGATGTCTTTTCGTTTCCTCATTTGCTGCCTTGTGCGGTGGAGCAGTCCCTACTGAGGAGTTATGAGAGTGGAGGAACTCTTTAATTTAATGGGAATGCTCTTTGTAATTCATCGAAAGCTTCATGTGGGTTTTTGGCAGTGTCTTCTATCAAGTTTCTTAAGAAGAACTTTTCCTATCAGGAATAATTGCTAATTTTAGCAAATACTTTTTTGTGTGTCCTGAGATAATGATATAATTTTTCTTTCTTTTAAACTCTTAGTATAGTGAATTACACTAAGAGACTAATGTTAAACTATCCTAGCATTTTTGTGAAAAGACTATTGGTTCAGCCCTAACCGGTTTGGCTCAGTGGATAGAGAGTCGGCCTGCGGAATGAAAGGTCCCAGGTTCGATTCCAGTCAAGGGCATGTACCTTGGTTGTGGGCAACATCCCCAGTAGGGGGTGTGCAGGAGGCAGCTGATCGATGTTTCTCTCTCATCGATGTTTCTAACTTTCTATCCCTCTCCCTTCCTCTCTGTGAAAAAATCAATAAAATATATTTTAAAAAAAGACTATTGGTTCAGGATGCAATTCTCTTAATGCAGTGCTGGGTTAGATTTTCTAATATTTTATTTGGGATTTTTGCCTCTATTTGTCTTTGGGTTTCTTGTTTTGTTTGTGTGTGGTTTTTCCCCTCTATTTTTATCTGGTTGTGATTCAGGGTTATGCTATACTTGTAGAATGAACTGAAAACTTTCCATCTTTTGCTATGTTCTTTAACAGGAATTATCTGTTCTTTGCAGGTTTAATACAGTGTGCCCAGAAGATTTTCTGGGCATTGTGCCCTTTTAGGGTTTTTATTTCCTATTAAATTTCTTTTATGGTTATTGGTCTTTGTAGGATTTCAGTTCCTTTTTGAGTCAATTTTGGTAACTCAGTTTTTCCTGCAAAATAATATATTTCAACTAATTTTCCAATTAGTTTCATATAAATTCGTATTTAATTTGCTTATAATTATATTTCTTTTACTTTTTTCTCACTCCTAATGTTGATTGCCTTATTTCTTTTATCATGAGTACATTTGACAGTGTTTATTCAATTGCTCTTTTTAAGGAACTGCTATCAAAGAACTAGCTTTTTCATTTGATTAATCAGCTACTTATTTTTGTTTTTTAGTTTTATATTTATCAATTTATTTTTTAGCTTATTTGATTATTCTCTTCCTCCCCCCCTCCCCCTACTCAACTTTCTCTTTAGCTTTTTGAGTCGATACTTAGTGTATTTATTTTCAGGACTCCTCCCCCCACAAAATGCAAGTTTTGCTTTGTATATGCATCATTGGTAGGTTCTCCAAGTATATCAAAGTAATTTATGCCAATATCAATATAATATTCTTATTAATTCTATTTACATTTTTGTTTTACTGATATTAATGTTAACACTCCAGCCTTGTTTTTCTGGTATATCTTTCTAGTTCTTTACAGTAAATCTTTCTGTGCCATTTTCTTTCATAAATATCTATTATAATCATCATATAGCTGGTACTGCCTCCTGTCTCCGCACTCTGCGCTTTGCTATTTTTTAATATTATGATTAATTATATGTTTGGATTTATCGTTCCATTAGACTTACTATGCTTTTTAAATTATTCCCGATTTCCTGTCATTGTCTTCCGGCATCCAGTGTTGGTGATGAGAAAGCAAATGTCAATCTGATTCTGCTTTCTTTGTGAGCAACTCCTTATTTTACTCTGGACATTTTTAGGATTTGTTCTTTATGCTTGGAGTTCTGAAATTTCACCACGATGTGTTTAGGCATTTTTTTTCTTCATTAATCTGAAAATTTTAAATCTATGGATTCATTACTTTGAGTAATTTTCTTCTTTTATCTTAAATAATCACTTTCATGTTCTGTTTCTTCTGGAATCCCTATTAGACATATATTAGAACTCCTACATCTGTCCTCCTGGTCTTCATTTTTCTTCTCACCTGTCTTTGGTCTATAGTACTGTGTTAGGATAATCTTTCATCTCAATCTTCCTGCTCAAATATTTGATATTCATATATATATATCCATTCTCCTATTCAGTCTGCATATAAATCAGTAGTTATATATTAAATTTTTAATTATTTCTAAAATAATTTTATATTAGTCATACCATAAAAGTTTTATTTTATGGCCATATTTTCAAATCTGTCTGAGAGTTTGTTTTTCTTTAAGTTTTCTGATGTCTCCTTGAGGCCAGCAGGCATTCCGCAGTAGCATTTTCTGCCTCTTCTCTAGTGAAAGTCCACATTGCTGAACCCTGCATCACTTCCGTCTCTGCTATCAGGGTCAGCCCTAGGGGAGCAAGAGAGAGGCTGGGTGAAATTCACAGAACAGGTTCTGTCCTCCCGACTAGGTAGGCTTCTCTTCAATGAGTTCCATTGGTGAGCATTCATTGGACAACAAACATTCTCCCACTCTCTGCCATTTCGAGGAGTCTATCCACAGGCCTTTCTTTTCTCCAGACCTTCGCATAACCGGTTCTCTATTTGTGTTCCGTTTTCATCCATGGCTATCTGGCCAAACCATAGCTGTAGCCTGTGAACTGTTTAGATCCGCACTTCTCTTTATCTCTCCTTTCAGGCAACATGGAGAACGAGATACACATCTTTAAAGTTTTTCCCATTGTGTATTCCTCTTTCTGATCATCCTTCTACTGGGCCGCTTCTAATTGGGGCTTTCACACACAGCAGTTTAATTTCAGCTGGTGCCAGCATATGGCAAAACCGTCAACCAGCCTGACATGTTTTTCCTTCTGCAGTCAGTTGGTTATAGGAAACTCCTCAGGAGGCCACGGATATTAGTTTGGGGAGAGGCCGCAATGTATGGGTTCTGCGGGCATCTGAGCCTCTTGCTTGTGCAATTTCGGGACCTGCTTATACTCAGCCCTGCATACAGCCTCTCCAGTTGTGCAACTTTATGGTGTTGATATCAGATAACACCAATCTTGATTGGCGGGTCAGGTCTCGTGGTTACTATTCCATTAGCAGACACTTAGTCACTGCTAGGACCCAAGCCAGAAACTATTCCTTGAAATGCTTATTTACTAATTTACCGAAGAAGGTGTGGCTTGCTCTAAAAACTTGAAGATTTTCCTATGAAGGCCTGTGGAGGACTCCTCGTGTATCTGCATCTGCAGCAGACACTTTAAACATCACCAGATATAAATTACAGAAAGCCAGAGCTGCTCAAGCTGCAGCCGGGAGCAGCCACAGAAACTCTTCTCACTTTGACCCTGCTCAAAACTGGCAGCTTTCAAATGTACTCAGTTTGGTAGAAATGTACATTAATGGTCCCAGTTAATGGCCTGCAGGTGTCCATATACTTTAATTTGTAACTTTGTGGTGCCTTCCCATTCTGACTCTGGGTGGGCCATGATACTTACTTTGGTCAACGGGATCATAGAGAATGTGATTCAAGAAGAGGCTAAAAAGGTGCTCTCCCCTTCCTCTCCTGAATCCTGTGCCTGGCTGCCGGAGGATGAGAGACCATGGGGAGGAGAGCTGAACTTTCCCCACTGAGACTATCCTAGGACAGACAGACCCAGTGGACCCATAGGAAACAATGACTTGTATTTTAAGCCAATAAATTGCAGGGTGGCTTGTTTGGCTGCAGGATGGAGGCCATAAAGAACTGATACTCTTGGTGAGTGGATAGGAGCAGCACACTCAAATGTGGCACCTGTCCACATTAACTCCAGAACGGAAAGAGGCCACTGAACACTTTTCTCATAGCGGTCAGCTGTCAAGGTGCAGTGAGTGATCTTTCACTTTGGGGGAGATATCCCTACGTGACTTCAGAAAACTAGGCTCCTGAAAGCGTCCCTGAAATGTTCCATCTCGCTAGCTGGCACTGCTGTGCAAAGCCAGCTCTGTCTCCTTCCTGCCTGCTGAATGCCCTGAGAGTACATCTCATTGCCAGCATCTACATCATCTATCAGTCCTCAGAGGCAAAGGAGTCCTGCAAATGCAGCATGTAGCTTTCCAGAGTTTGACAGTGAGGGCGGGGCATAGACTAGAAGGACTGCGAGTAGATAGCAAGTAGTAGTAGGAACTGTTTAATTCATTCATAACCTGTATCTTGAGAAAACCCTGCCAGACTAAATTGACCTTTCCGGCTTCAATGCTCAGTTTTCTTTTTACATATCTCTTTTCCTCAGTCAAATAGGACAACTGGTGAATCTGTGGCCATTCATTGTCTGTGCTCATCACACTAACACCGTTTCCTCTCTTCAGCCCTGCCCGTTGGAACCCTGAGCCCGTCAGTGCTGCCTGAAACACCTTCCCTCAGGCCAGGCTTTCTGCAGACGCCAGAGAAGCTGCCTCCCTCTTTTGACATCCCTTAATGTTTTCACTTCTCTCAGGATCCTCCTCTTATTTCACATGGCATTTTTGTAATATTTGTAAATCTCTCATCACTTCCTCCTGCAGTACCAAGACCTTGGAAGTAGGGGTCTCTTCTTGGTCACCTTTATATCCCAGGTAATACTCATAAAGTATTTGGACATTATATATATTTAGTCAATATTTGTTGATACCAATTGAACTATGTCCACAAACACTCTTGTTTTATCCTTCACGTCCTCATTTCCCATCCCCCACTTTTGATACTGTGCTAAATATTGAGATGGATATGGAGGTACCTTTCAAGAAGTTGATAAACTGCTCAAATCGAACACTATCCCAGCTGTATATCTTCAAAGAAGACAAAGTTTATACTATCATAATTAGGGCTACAATTACTGGGTTGAGTTCTCTCACAACCTACTGGGGGGAGGCAAGATTCAACAGAAGTGTGGGGAGAAATAATGGAACTTATTCCCTTAGAGCTCATTTTTAATGCATAAGGTTATACCAGTGATGGCGAACCTCTGACACGCGAACTCATTTTTTTGGTTGATTTTTCTTTGTTAAATGGCATTTAAATACATAAAATAAATATCAAAAATGTAAGTCTTTGTTTTACTATGGTTGCAAATATCAAAAAATTTCTATATGTGACACAGCACCAGAGTTAAGTTAGGGTTTTTCAAAATGCTGACATGCCGAGCTCAAAAGGTTCGCCATCACTGGGTTATACAGTCAGAAGTACTTGAACTCTAAGAAAGAGTTAATAACTATTCACAGATTTGCTTTACTTCCTAGCCAGTCCTAATATAAGCACAGTGAAAAAGAAGCTCTGGCAATATCAGTTATGATAGGATGTGCTCCATCTTCTCCGTTCCTGCAATACATGCAAATAAATCCCTGGTGCATGTGACTCTCAGGCTCCACGACAAGTAACTGGGGACATCCCTTCCCTGCTCCCGTCCCTCCTCTGATGGAAGAGAGTCCTGATTGATTTTGACTCCAGATGGGCCATCTCCAACTGGGTTAACTGGTGACTTGACATTCACGGGTTTTTCCTCTGCCATGTTCTATTAATAGGGGGAAACGGGTGGAGAAGAAACCTCTTATGCCATATTCCAATCGGCCGCTGCTGTGCTCTGGGAAATGGAGGGAGCCAGGAAGGAAAGGGAGAGGTACCATCTGTGGTGGCCGAGCCCACCAGACTGCGGGCATATAAATGTCTCCGCTCCGTGCCGGAGTGAGACTGATGCTTTGCAGGCCCACAGGGGATGATCTTCTCTGTAGGAAAACATGGATGTCAAGTGTTGTATTCAGACATGAGCGATGACTGCCCTCTGTTGTTTCCGAATTAGGAAAATGGAGACTCCAAAAGCTGGGTGCCAGTGGAAAAATCAACAAATAGAGCTGTCACTGAGGAAAGCAGTTCAGCGAGATTTTGTTTCACCCTTTGCCAAACTCAACTCACCAATGTGCAGGCTACATATGTTTAGAATTAGCAAGTAATGTTTTATCCTTCACTTCCCCATTTCCCATCCCCCACTCCTGATGCTGCTTGTCCACAATGGAGCTGAGCATCCAGTCTGGTCAGGTCACTCCTCCCGCAGTACAGGTGCGGTGGGAACAGCTCCCCTCCCCCTCCCCCTGCCCCCCAACCTCCCAGCACTCCCACCTGGCCACCTTGCTTACTGAGCTCTCCTCAGGTCTGGAGCTGCTTTATTTTCATAGCTCTCTGGAGGGCTAATGAGCTTTTAAGAAACACCTGCAGCAACTCTAGATCATACACAACAGCCTAAGTTTTCAGAGAATGTTTTCAAGAGTTCCTTGTTGGGGGGCAAATCCCTTGCCCAGATAAATGGAATTGTGGCTATGAGAGAACTTAATCCAACATCCACATTCACTTCTTCGTTTTTTACTGATATGCCCAAGTTCTAATGCCTTCATTTCCTCTTCATTTGCAGCAGCAAAACCTCCTTGACCAAAAAAATAAATGTGCAGCTGGCAAGAGCTGAATAGAGGGGCTGCTTAAATGACTTTTAATTTATGCTAAAATGCTAAGAGCAGTTTTCCAGGTCCCCATGAATACCTCACAAAAATGGAGTTTTTCAAATCCTACCTTAAAAAGGGAACCAAGAGATTTTAAAACATTCCCTTTAATTTTAGCTGCCCCAAGTATTTTTCTTTCTTTCTTTCTTTCTTTCTTTCTTTCTTTCTTTCTTTCTTTCTTTCTTTCTTTCTTTCTTTTTATTTCTTTCTTTCAATCTTTTGAGATATTTTTTATTGAATTCAGAGAGTAAGGGAGAGGGAGAGAGAGATAGCTGCCTTCTGCATGTCCCCAACTGGGGATTGAGCCTGCAACCTGGGCATGTGCCCTTGACCGGAATCAAACCTGGGGCCCTTCAGTCTGCAGGCCAATGCTCTATCCACTGAGCCAAACCAGGTAGGGCCCAACTGTATCTTTCATTCCTTTCTCCTGGGATCCAGCAGCTAGTGAAGAGGCTAGACTTCGTTATTCTTAGAGCTCTAGTCCAGAAGCCTTTTGCCTCCAAAACAAAAAGTGGTATAAGTCTGAGCTTATCATTTACTCTCTGCACCTCGGCTTCTCTACTGTGAAGTGGACAGTGGCATGTTGTAAAGTGTTTAAAGAGTCATAATGGTGCCTTTAGAAAACACTTAGCATTTCTCGGTGTTTTTGCATTTGCAACCTGTAAATGTGACGTTTTGATTGCGTCGTCTTGGAAAGAAAACACAAAATAACTGACCATCTGAACTGTGAATTCCTGATACTCTTGATTAGTAATGGCCTAATTTTTAAACCAGGTTGACTTTTGTCTGCCACTCGAGATGCACTTCGGTTGAAATTTTAACAATTATTTACCGAACAAAGATACTGTCATGGAGATACACACCGGGAAGTAAGTTCTTAAAATATAAGAATCATTTTAAATGTTGAAACTAGGTTTAAAAAAAGTGCTATTTAAAGGAAAATTTGTAGAATTCAATCTCCAAATAAATAGAAATAGTATCTTTTTAAAGTGATATGTTTACAGTGACACCACTCCATTACTTAGGATAATAGTCATTGATTATTATTCTTTACTGAGATGGTTAGCACCCAATGTATTTTCTAATTTTTAAATTTGGGTCTTTGCCTAGCACTGAACTAAGTTCCATAGGAGGTTCTAAAGACATGTAAGGTCTTGTCCTTATGGAATTTATCATTTAGTTTAGAGTACATGTGAATACTGTTAGTACTGTGTTAAATGAGACATGCTAATTCTAAATGCAAGCAACTCAGGGAAGAAAGACACCATGAGAACGTAAGTGATGATGAAAATTTAAGACTTTGGCCAAGTAAGAGAGGCAAGAGAAGGCGTTTTGGGATGTGAACCAGCATGAAAGACAAAAGGAGGAGCTCTGTTACCTGATACTCAATTCTTTAGTAGGTATGTCCACCTGGATGGCATAAATCTAAAAAGCAAACTGAATTCACCCTCTTCTCTCTGAAACTCTCTCTCTCTTCTGTGCTCCAGGACTTAGCAGAGGACACCAGTATCCGCCTCTGGAACCCTCCTGAGCTTCCCCACACGCTCAGGACAATCCGCACGATTCCATGCTAGCACACTTTCTTTTGAATTATATTATTTTTATACCTCCCTTTCAGCTAGATTGTGAACAATTTGCTGATAGGGAGTTTTGTCTTTTCATCTTTTTACTTTCAGGACTGAGCATTGTTCAGGCATATTTTAAGTATTCAGTAAACGAAGTTATGAATGTTTAGTTGATTTTGAAGTTGAGTTTGCTTAATATGCCTCTCATCTGGCTGAGCCATTTGTAATTAAGGTATACTGTGACTTTGGATCCCCATCTCTCTCGCCAAGATGCTACCTCTCCAGCTATACTTGAAACATTAAGTGAGCACTCGCACATAACCAATGCTCAGATTAAGAAACAGCATTCCCAGCATCCCCTTTTCTCTTACTCATCACTACAACCTCTTCCCAGAGACGAGTATTATTCTGACTTTTATCACCATAGATTTGCTTATATATAAATGGAATCATAATGTATATCCACTTTCGTGTCTGGCTTCTTTTTTGATTTGTTTTTGTTAATCTTCACCAGAGGATATTTTTTCCATTGCTTTTGAGAGAGAGTGGAAAGGAGGGAGGAAGCGGGACAGGGAGAGAGAGAGAGAGAGAAACATTGCTATGAGAGAGACACATCAACTGGTTGCCTCCTGCACGCATCTACTAGGGGGTGGGGAGCGAACCTGCAACCCTTCGGTATGCAAGCCGATGCTCTAACCACTTAGTAGCACCTGCCAGGGCATCATGCCTGGCTTCTTTTCTCAACATTATAATTATGAAATTTATTCAAATTATTGTGTATAGCAAAAGTTCATTTTCACTGCTATATAGTACTCCCTGCTATAAATATAACACAATCTACTTATCCATCGGACTGTTAGTATTTAGGTTGTTTCTCCTTTTTTACTCTTATGAATAAAGGTGCTATTACATTTTCTGTTGAGTATACATAAACACAGAAGAGGCATCTCGGCCACAGAGTATGTATATGTTCACTTTTGGCTTCTCCAAAATGACCGTGCCAGTTTATGCTCCCATCAATGGTGTGTGAGAGTTCCTCTTATTTTACATCCTCACCTGCTCCTGATATTGTCAGTCTCTTTAATCTTAGTAATTCTGGTGTACAAGCTGTAGCTTTAATTTGCCTGTCCCTGATGACCAATGACATTGAACACTTTAAAAATACATTTCTTTACCATTTGGATATCTTTAGTGAAATCCCATTTTTCTGTCAGATTGCCTTTTATTTATTTGCTAGGGGCCCAGTGCTTGAAAGGAACTGTGGGCCGCGAGGCTGCGGTGGGCACAGAGGCGGGTCTCAGCCCATCCTCTGTGCCCTCGCCCAACCCCTCCCGCTGCGGCCCCCAGTCTCCTGTCTGCTGACAACACTGCTCCCACTGCTGCCGCTCCCACGCACTGATGGCGCCCGCCCAGCTCTCACCCCCTGACGGTGCAGAGCAATTGGGGCTGGCGCCAGTAGTGGGTGCGAGCGGGGCCAACGCCATCAGCAGGTGTGAGCGGTGGCTGCGGCCCCGATCGCCCCTCAGGAGCAGGGGGAAGTGGAGAAGCCCTCAGGGATGATCGGGACCAATGCTGGGCATTGGTAGTGGGTGCAAGTGGCAGCTCCGGCACTGGCAGAGAGTGCAAGCGGGGCTGGCAGTGGGTGCGAGCTGCAGCTGCTGGCCCTGATCACCCCTCAGGAGAAGGGGGAGGTGGAGAAGACCTGAGGGGAGATCGGGATTGCACCTGCTGACAACGCCGAGTGATTGGGGCTGGCACTGGGCGCTGACAGCGGGTGCAAGCAGGGCTGGCGCTGGCAGCAGGTGCAAATGCCAGGCAGGACCACAGCGCGCGGGAGCAAAGAATTTTTAGTAACTACCAGAGACTCACCCCAGTGACAGCGACCAGCACCCCGCCTTTGTCTGGCATCCCCGCTCACCTGCTCCACCATCCCACCACGGCTGACATTCGCCATGTTCCGCATGTGCCCCCTGGTAGTCAGCACACGTCATACAGGCCGGTTGTTCGGTTGTTCTGCCGTTTGGTCTATTTGCATATTAGGGTTTTATATATATAGATAAGAATTCTCTGAAGTCAGTTTGCTAATATTTTGTATACTATGTTTTGCTTCTATCTTCCCAAGAGAGATTGGCCTATAATTTTTCTTTTTTGTTATATCCTTATCAGGTTTTGAGTTAAGTTTATTCTGGTCTTATAAAATGAATCAGAGAGTGTTCTTTTTCTATTCTCTGGAAACCTGTAATGTAAAGTGGTGTTACTTCTAATTTCTTCTTTAAGAGGTGGTATGCATAGCGCTTAAGCATATGGGCCCTGGAATCAGACAACTCCGAGACTGAATCTTGGCTTTGCCACTTTCTCTTTGTGCCTCAGCTTCCTCATCTATAAAATGGGGGTAATAGCCTGGCTGGTATTGCTCAGTGGTTGAGTGTTGACCTAAGAACCAGGAGGTCACAGTTTGATTCTGGTCGGGACATATGCCTGGGTTGTGGGCTTGATTCCCAGTGGGGGGCATGCAGAGGCAGCCTCTCAAGTGGTTCGCTCTCATCATTGATGTTTCTATCTCTTTCTTCCTCTCTGAAATTAAACATATATATATATATATAAATTGGCGGTAATAAAAGTACCTCCATAAACTCTTTGTCAGGATCTTACAAGTTTTATGTGTAAAATTTGTAGTATCATGCCTGACACATAGTAGGAGTTTCATAGTTATTAGCTATTATTGTTATTTATCCATCTGATTAATGCTCTTGCTCCTGGTGCAGTCTTTTATAGAAGCCGAAGCTGAATTCCCTTTATGTGTTGGCTCAATAACAAGCCTTCCATGGGTTGAGGAAGTAAGTAGAACCTTCTAAAGGAGATGCCAAGATAAAATTCTTCTTTACACTTGGCCTTTCCTCAGGCATATTTTTTCTCTCTTTTGTGAAATGTCAGGGAAGAGACCTAAGAAACTTTTGGTGGAAATAGTACCCAGAGAAAGACACGGGTCTTAATCATGGTACTTTCTTGGGGTTTTGGCAATGTCCTACATGGGTGTGGGTCCACATGGCAGATCTTCCAGTGGTTGGAGGGGAGTCAGGACTTTTGATTTCACTGCCTGGGTAACTGACCTCAGAGATCCTCCGTTTTTCTTTTTAACAAAAGGAAGCCAGCCTTCCCAGGGTGTGGTTTGAATTCCTGATTTGGTGGTTGTCAGGGGCTCTGAAAATACCATGCAGCTTTAAAGCAATGATAGGGTCATTACTATGCAAATCTTTTTTTCCCCCCTCTCAGCCTTTGTGTTACTAAAATACCACTTAAGTGGGATGTCTGTTTTCATCTGGCTTATATCTGAGATTTAAGACACATGGCTCTCTGATTAACTCTGAAACCATTAACACCACATCTTCATCAGAAAAACCACAGAAATTAGGGGTAAACAGGGCCTCCTGTGATTTCCTCTAATCTTTTTCCAGCTTTACTGGCTTCCCTCTCTGCTTCCCCTGCATCTTCTTTCTGTCTGTTTTTTACTTTGGAATAAATTATCCATTCTGGAACTCCAGTACCTCACTCCCACCCCGACGTACACATATTCTTCCTCTTCACACACTCTGACCTATAGCAATGACGTAGGCAGTGCTCGTCTCCTCCTTCTTTCTAAGCAAAGAAAAAATAGAAAGATAATAAAAACTGATGTGGATTCTCGTTGTTTACAGGTATCTGGTCTCTTGAAGAGAATAATTCCACTCTGTACACTCTCTGCAGCCACAGAAACCTTTGCCGTTTCAAAAATGATTTTTATAATTCCGTGCTTTTACTTCAGAAATTCTTCAGTTGTTTGGAATTCTGCTCATCTTTTGTAGTACAGATCAAATATCAGATTATTTGTGGTGTTATGCTGATGGACTTCCTTTGTATTGTGTTTGTACTCTTATTGTAATACTAGAGGCCTGGTGCACAAAATTTGTGCACTTGGGTAGGGTTCCCTCAGCCTGGCCTGTGCCCTCTCACAGTCTGGGAGCCCTTGGGGGATGTCCGATTGACGGCTTAGGCCCACTCCCCCAGGGCGTCATCAGTCAGACATCCTTAGTGCTGCCGCGGAGGTGGGAGAAGCTCCCGCCACCACTGCTGTGCTTGCCAGCCATGAGCCCAGCTTCTGGCTGAGCAGTGCTCCCCCTATGGGAGCACACTGACCACCAGGGTTCAGCTCCTACATTGAACGTCTGCCCTCTGGTGGTCAGTGTGCGTCATAGCGACCAGTTGTTCCACTGTTTGGTCAATTTGCATATTAGCCTTTTATTATGTAGGATTCCTATCTGTCATGGATGTTTTTAAAAAAAATACCACAGGCCCAATATGGAGTCACTTATGTTAAGCCCTATGTCACTAAACTGAGACCTAACTTAGAGTTTCAGCTTTTCCTGAAATGGAATAAAAAACCAGTCAATTTAGTGTTAATTGGGTAACCCTGCCATCTGCTAAAGGAAAGTGACCTTGCAGTAACCAACCTGTGTTTTGCCTAGTCAGTGTCTGATAATTTTGTCATATTCATCATTTCTTGTTCTGTTTCTATCTGTGGATTTTTCTCCTGCGTATATGGGCCATTCTTATGCTTCTTTGCATGGCTGATTATTTTCTTATTGTATTCTACACACTGAATTTGACATTGTCAAGCTCTTGATTTTGTTTTATTTCTTTAAAGCAGCGGTTCTCAACCTGTGGGTCGTGACCACCGGAAAACACATAAAGCATATCAGATATTTACATTACGATTCATAACAGTAGCAAAATTATAGTTATGAAGTAGCAACAAAACTAATTTTATGCTTGGGGGTCACCACAACATGAGGAACTGTATTAAAGGGTCGCAGCATTAGGAAGGTTGAGAACCACTGCAAGAGTGTTATACTTTGCCGAAACCGGTTTGGCTCAGTGGATAGAGCATCGGCCTGCGGACTGAAAGGTCCCGGGTTCGATTCCGGTCAAGGGCATGTACCTGGGTTGCGGGCACATCCCCAGTAGGAGATGTGCAGGAGGCGGCTGATTGATGTTTCTAACTCTCTATCTCTCTCCCTTCCTCTCTGTAAAAAATCAATAAAATATATTTTAAAAAAAAAGAGTGTTATACTTCGTTGTGACAAGCAGTTAACTTATGCAGATCAGTTTGATCCTTTCGATTCTCATAAGTTTTGCTAGGGTTTGTTTAGAGCAGTCTTTACTCTAATGCTAGTTTATCCCCAATATAAAGTCTGACCTTTCTGAGGTCTCCTGAATAATCTGTGTGTTATAAAGTTTCTCCACTCTGACTGTTGAACTACATGTATTCCTAGCCCCATTTTGGGAATGCTTTGGCCTACTGCTTGCCTACTCCCAGGTTCAAGGTGTTTTGTTCCATGGCTGTGATCGGTACTCTACCAAATACACCATAGAACTCCTTTGCAGATCTTTAGAGCTCTCTCTTTAGAGTTTCCTCATCTCTGGCATGTACTCTGCTCCATAAATTCCACTCACCTTGACTTCCTTGACCTCTAATCTCTGTCTTCTTCTTCTCCTCCTCCTCCTCCTCCTCCTCCTCCTCCTCCTCCTCCTTCTTCTTCTTCTTCTCCTTCTTCTCCTGTTAATCCTCACCAAAGGATATTTTTCCATTGATTTTTAGAGAGAGTGGAAGAGGGGGAGAGACAGAGAGAAATATCGATGTGAGAGAGACACATCTATTGGTTGCCTCCCACATGGGCCTTTACCAGGGCCAGGAAAGAAGCCTGCAACCGAGGTACATGCCCTTGACTGGAATTGAACTCAGAACCCTTCAGTCCTCAGGCTGTTGCTCTATTCACTGAGCCAAACTGGCTGGGGCTCTGTCTTCTTAACTATGTGAGGATACTGGGCTATGTATAACCCCTTCCTTGAGCTGCCTACAGACTGCTACCTGGCAGAAAGCCAAGGATATCATGGGGCTCATTTTACTTGCTTACTTCTTCTCCGGGACCACAGGCCAATGTTGCCTGTTGTCCAATGTATGAAAAGAGTTGTTTCATATATTTTGTTGGTTTTCTAGTTGTTTACAGTGGAAGGGTAATTCTCATAGCCTCATAGTCCTTCCATGGTATTTTTGTTTCCTACCCATCACATTGAAAAATTACTTTATTCTTTTCATATATTCATTGGCCATTTGTATCTCTTCTTTTATAACACATCTATTCATTTCTTTTGCTTAATTTTAAAAAATATATCCTGCACATAAGTCCTTTGTTGGATTTTTATATTGTAGATATCTTCTCCCACTGTCTGACTAGTCTTTTTACTCTCTTAATGGTATTTTTGGATGAATACAAATTATTAAGATTAACTAAATCTAACTTAACACATTTTTTTTTCTTTTATGGTTAGTGCCTTTTGCATCTTGCTTAAGATAACTTTGCTTTCTCCAGTATCATGAAGATATTGTTTTACATTTTCTTCAAAAGTTTTTTTATGCTTTTAACTTTTATATTTATGTCTATGATGAACTCAAATTAATTTTTGCTTATGGTATGAAGTAGGCATAAAGTTTCACTTTTTCCCATATAGATAATTAATTGCTCCAGTATCATTTACTAAAGTTATCTTTTTCCTATAGAATTTCAGTGATATTTTTTGTTGTTGTTAAATCATGTGATTCTATTTGGGTAGCTTTAAATATAATTCTTTTTTCTATTTCATTGGTCCAATATCATATAATCTTAATTGCTGTAGCCTTATTATAGGTTTTGTGATCTGATAGTATTATTCTTCCATGTTAACTACTTCAAGATTGTTTTTTTCCAAGTTCTTTAAATTTACATATACGTTTTAGATTTATTTGTTAATTGAAAAAAAATCCCTACTGGGATTTGGTTTTGGATTTTATTGAATCCATAGATAAATTTAGGGGGAGTTGAAATCTCAAGCTCTTCCAATCTATTAACATGTTGTATCTTTCTTTAATTTAGGTCTTCTTTAATTTCTCTTTAATATTTTGTAGTTTTCAGTGTAGCTGTCATATGCATTTTTTGTTAGATTCTTTTCTGATTATTTGATTTTTCATAAAATTGTATGTATTATTTTTTAAAAATTCACAGTCCAGTTGTTTTTTGTTGGGTCATAGAAATACAATTAATTTTGTATATTAATTTTATTTTTAGTGATACAACATTCACTTATTAATTCTATTAGTCTGAAGATTATTTTAGATTTCTTATATAGATGGTCATGCCTTCTGCAAAAAAGGGAGTTTTTTTTCCCTTCCAGTCCTCGTAACTTTTCTTTCTCTTTTTAATGTTTTTTATTGACTTTAGAGAGAAAGGAAGGGAGAGGGAGAGAGAGATAGTAACATTGATGAGAGAGAAACATAGATCAGCTGCCTCCTGCACAGCCCTTACTGGGGAATTGAGCCCACAATCTGGGCATGTTCCCCAAATGGGAATTGAACCAACAACCTTGGTGCATGGGTTGGTGCTCAACCACTGAGCCACTCTAGCTGGGCAATCCTCATAACTTTTCTTTCCTTTTCTATTGCAGTGACTAGGGCATCTAGATCAATGTTGAGAATGTGATGATGGTGCATATTCTCACACTTAAGACATTATTGGTTGTCACCACTGAGGAGTTGGTGCTACTGGTACCTATTTGGTAGATGCCAGGGATGCTGCTAAACATCCTGCAATGCACAGGCCACACTCCCACAACAAAGGATCATCTGGCCCAATGTCAACAGTGCTGAATTGAGAACCCCTAGTGTATGGGAAAGTAGACTAAAATCTCATAAACCTTAGGGCATAGCTGCTGATATTCATAACATTGACCCTGAATCATTAGGAAAACATTAGATTATGATCAGCACACTCTAAAATGTTAAGAATTTTAGAAAGATTTACCTAAATATGGTGATGATTTGCAACAATTTGGGGCTTAAAGATGTTTCAGTTGTCTAAAAAAATTATGTGGAAGATCTCATTCCCAAATAATGCCAAATGCAAGAAGTATTACAGAGGGGAAGACCTCTTTACAATTTTTATATTGTTCAGTGATAATTAAAAAAACGTTTCTGGCTTCCTGGTTTGATATTTGCACAAAGAGATTATTAAAAAAAAAGTTCTAAAACAAACTGCGGTTTGTACTTCAGGGCCCTAGTGAACATTCTTCCTCTCTGTAGAGACTTTACACAATGGTGGGCCCGGACCGCCACAGCATCTGGCTGTCAGCTGGGAGCTCGTTAGGAAGGGGCTTCTCCTGCAGACCAATCATCCCTTTCACTTTCAGGGCTGGGGCACACACAGCTGGGGTGGAAGAGCAACTAAATTTGGAGCAATTGCAACAGGTTTCTGGAATTCATCTGCATGTGGTAGAGGAGGAGAGGGAAGGTGGCATGGAAGGCAATTACGCAGAAGTTCAGGAAAGGATACAATGTGCTGGAAATAAAACGAATATGCAACCACATCTGGAAATTGATTGAAAAAAGGCAACAACTGAAAGTGCATTTGGAGGAGAGAAAACAGAACCCAGATTGCCACAGATCTGGAAAGATTGGGAGCCTAGACAACGTTCTGTTAAAGAAAAAAAAGACCCCGTGGCCTGGTGACATGCATCAGGAAGCAAACAAATTTGGCATGGCTTCCTGACCAAGAAATGTCTACCTGTATTTCAGCATGCTCTCTGAGCCATCAAATATATGCAGGAAGGAAGCCCAGAAGAGCCAGAAATTCCAGTGGTAAGGAAAGATAGCACTTGCTTGGCAAAATACAACAAGGTACAGAGTTGAATGGAGATGGTTTCCATAACTGATGGGACATTTCTTAGGCAGAAATAAGCACATTTTATTGCCCCTTTGATCACAGTATTCATGTCTTCACATTCCACCCATCTCCTTAATGAAATATTTTTCTTGAGTCCTGGATCACAATATCATCGAGCTGCTCAGATGACAGTGGCTTGTGATGGGATGTGGCCTAAGTGTATTTCTCAGTCTTTTGATACCATAACACTGAATAATAGCCACATCGGCACCGCTGGTCGTAAATCACGCTATCATCACACTCTACAGTCATGCAGAGCCGATGGTACTTTTCTCTACCCATCTCCAGGATGAAGAGTGTCTAGCATTATTCGCTGGCCCTCCGTGTCCTCATTTAAGTCACGCAGGAATGACTGTGTAATGCAGTCTTAAGATGCAAAGTGAGTCTGTCATATCCAGTCTCCAGGGGAGATGAGGTAAAGACCGCCAGAGCCACTGGCTAGAGTTTCTTGTGGAGACTCAAAACTGGGACAGAATAGCTTTCACTGTTAGGACTGTGGTAGGACTACTTGTCAGGAACCTGGTCATGTTACTCAGGAAGCTTGCAGTTTTCTTCCTGCCATAGTATTTTCATTCTTTGTTTTCAATATCTTTTTCCTTTAGTTCTTTTGGGAGAGGAACCTTGGCTGTCTCTATAATGCTGAGCCATCAGGTTTAAAGAAAGGACACTACAGCAGGTCCTCAAATAATATTGTTTTACTCAATGTCGTTTTGTTAGAAGGTTGATATGATACTAGGAATATCAATTAGCCTATGGTTCTCAACCTTCCTAATGCTGCGACCCTTTAATACAGTTCCTCATGTTGTGGTGACCCCCAACCATAAAATTATTTTCGTTGCTACTTCATAACTGTAATTTTGCTACTGTTATGAATCATAATGTAAATATCTGATATGCAGGATGTATTTTCATTGTTCGCGACCCACAGGTTGAGAGCCGCTGGTGCCGTACATTGGTTTCATCATATGCTGTTTTGCTTAAAGCCATCCAGCCTATCAACAACACTGAGTAAGGACTTCCTGTATTTTGTGGTCCATATTAAACTGATCTGTACAGAGGATGGCAGGGACATCTTCTATTCATAAGACATTTGGTCTCTAAAGACAAAAGTGACACAATACACTCCCCTACCCTTAAGTTCATATATTGAAATCCTAACTCCCAGTACCTCAGAATGTGACTGTATTTGAAGACAGGTCTTTTAAAGAAGTAATTAAGTTAAAATGAGGCTGTTAAGGTGTCCCCTAATACAATATGACTGGTATCTTATAAAAAGATAAGATTAGTCCTAGCTGGTTTGGCTCAGTGGATAGAGCATCAGCCTGTGGACTGAAAGGTCCCAGGTTCCATACCGGTCAAGGGCACATGCCTGGGTTATGGGCTCAATCCCCAGTAGAGGGCGTGCAGGAGGCAGCTGATCAATTGTTCTTTCTCATCATTGATGTTTCTATCTCTCTTTCCCTCTCCCTTCCTCTCTGAAATCAATAAAAATATATTTTTAAAAAAGTATTATACCTTTTTTAAAAAAATAGAAGATAAGATTAGGACACAGATACACACAGAAGGAAGATCATATAAGATATAGGGAGAAGATAGCCATCTACAAGCCACGGAGAGAGGCCTCAGGACTTCCGGCCTCCAGAACTGTGAGATAATTTCTGTTGTTTAAGCCAGCCATTTTTCTTCACATAGATTTGAGTTACTGTCTAATGTCCTTTGATTTCACCTTGAAGGACTCTTTAGTATTTCGTGTAGGGTAGGTCTCAACTTCATTCATTAGTTTCTAATTTACTTCTTTATAAAAGACGACCATGAAACCATATGAGTGGCTATGAAAATCATTAGGAATTACTGATAAAATGATAAAAAATAATTACCTTGTGGTAGAAAAAATATTTCACATTCTTTGGAAATACTGTAGTTCTTTTATTTTGAACCAATTTTAAAGGTTTTCCTGTTTTTAAAACAAAAAATATTTTCTCTAAGAGTGATGGAAAAACTCTTCCTTAATGTAGCAATACTAATAATTAAATTATGAAAACCACTTAAGTCTTAAATTATGAAATAAATTCTTTGTGAAATCAAATCTGGGTCTGTAAACAATGGTGCTTGTTTAAGAAACTGAACAAATAATGGAAAGTTTGAATAAAGGCACATAATTCTTGAATGTTGAGTGGTAGGCCTGTCTTTCATAACTCTCTTCAAAGTGTTTCATACATGTTAACTTAAACTTCACAAGTGTTCACCGGTAGATCATTTATCTACAAGTATTTGCCAGTAGATCATTTATCCAGAGACAGGAGATGGAATTGAAGATATAACTGAGAGAGTCCGGAATCATCATTTTCTTACCAGAAGCAAATGTTGTTTCCCTCTGAATAGCCCCGGACTTTTAGAAAGAACTAGTAGGCATGTGCCTAATAACATTTGCATTTAATCATAGGCCAAGAAGAATCTAAATTAGGCTTCGGCACATGGCGAGAGTGTTCAATGGCCTTGCATCATAGAAACATGTTCATTGCAGTGAACAGTAATCCCGCTCTATTTTTGATGGTGTCCATCACAGAGGCTTATTCCCTTGGCCACGTAGGCAGGGAGGCAAGTCCACTCCTTCAGGCCACTGAGAAACTGATCGCTGTTACAACACATCTTTTGATAACACTGGGCCAGGCATGCACTGTAGATCTTACTCAATTGGCCTATGGAGCCTCCGCTTTCAGCATGACTCATCAGGAAGTTTTTTTCAGAAACTTAGCGGCTGTCTGTGAGGTCCAGCCACTAATGATCTACCTTCCTGTGCAGGCAGAATGTTTTCCCTTCGCCAAGGAAAGGAATCCCCTCCATCAAGAGTCCTCCTGCTGAGTTTTTGGAGGATTAAATACCTAGTTGAGTGTCCACCACCAGGGGAAGCTGAAGGGGATTTGGTTTATTTCTCCACTCTGTGGAATCCATTTTGAAAACTATCAACCAAAACAGATTAACAGAACGAGTTCCATCAGCTATTTGTGGATTCCACTTATAGGTCTGAGGGCTTACACTGAAGTCTTTCCTATCTTGAATGTGATACATGTGAACAGGGAAGAGTAAAATGACGCATTTCTATGAATCTTGGCATGTTATGAAAATCAGGTCTAAAGCTAACCCAATATGATCTGTCAAGGGAAGTCTGGTGGATAGAGAAGCTATTTTTCTCAATGTCTCCTCATCCAGCAGGTTACCTGAGGTCTAGTTTATTTACTTCTTCCACTAGGTGGCAGGACTTTTAAGCATTGTTGCAAATGTGTCCCAGAAAGTTCTCTTGTTCTAACAGAGAAGTTAGAATTGTCAACATTTGATGCAGAATTGTCAAGCAGTTTAACTGGATTATGCCTCTGGGTGTCCATGATGACCTTGCTCTACAGTTTATTTTTCCAGGAAAACATGCATTAAAAATGTGTTTTTGTTTTTGTCATCATGTCTCAATTGCAGAAATGATTTAAATCGCAGATCTTTGAAACATCTGTGGTTTCTTATTTTCAAGAGAAGAAAGGAGTGCACGCTTGACTTTGAAATGACAAAGGGTAGAATCTTTCGTTTCCATCCAAAATGGCAAGGGAGAAAGATGGAATGCTAGTGTTGGTGGAAGAAGGTTGGAGGGTTTGGGCCTGAGTGAAATGGAAATACTTAAAAGCAAATAAGAATGATAATTAGGATGTCACAAATACTACAAATATAAGAGAAATTCAGTTGATTCTGTGAATTAGGATCTTATAGATTATTGGTTCAAATTAAGCTTTGCTTAAATGTCACCACTGAATTATGGCCTGTTGGGCCAATGATTCAATGTAAGAGGCATTTGGGGTGATCCTGGCTAATTGAGAAACTAGTCAGGATGCTTTAGAAATCATGTCATCAAATACAAGTGGAAAACATTTCCCCAGCTATCTGAAAATAAACTGGTGAAAAATGAAAAGGTCCAATTGCCATAAGCCCTTTGCTTTTGTTATGGGCAGATGTGAATAGCATCTCTCCTTCTCAGATAACTGGAGCTTGAGTTACATGAAATGAACCTTTGGAATTAAGTTGATGGGTGGTCTTTACTTTGGTTTGTTACTCTAGCACTTGGGTACCAATACTTAATATTCATGATTAAATCCAAGGAGGAACATGCTTGAAATTACAATCTCCTTTTGTGTTTGGAGAAGAATCTAGTTTCAGCCAAACTTTTCATTTAACCAACATGTTTTAACCCTTCTGAACGGAGAAGGGGTGGATTTCCAAGTACTGTTTGATGTTTACCTTTGGTTCACTTACCATAGAATGTGACAGGTTTGCAGATGTGTTTCCAATACAAAGAAAAGGAACCAGTTTCTCTCTCTCTTTCTCTTGCAACACAAAACCCCACAAAAGTCTACATAGTGCAGATATAGCTGTTGGGAAAGTTCAGGCCCAGAAACTCCCCAAACATGTAATCTATTGTCTCCTTGGCCATTCCTGTGAATGTTTGGCTTTCACAGACAGGTGCCCTTATTTATAAACACCTCCCATGAAGACAGCCAAGGGTGTAAGGTGTGCCTGTCAGGGTGAGTGATGGGTGCCTTATGAGTGAGTCAATGGGGGGTGGGTGGGGGGGATGGTGGTCAGGTGAAACCTGAGCTCTTCTAATCCCTTGGAACAGGACCTGGAAGCTCCTCCTGCCACTTCCCCCTTACAGCCCCTGGTTCTCTGGTTTTGTCAGTTTGGGAGGGTGGAGAGAAGTAAGTAAATAGTGTGTGTTTGCGGAGGGAGGGTGGGACAAGGAGTTGTTTGGGGAGTTTAATCCCAGCCAGTGAACTTCGAAAAGCTTTTCATGGCCAAAAACAAAGCTATCAGGGTGGTTCTTTGATTTTCACGTCGGTGGTCCTTACACTCTACAAGGCATGCCTTTGACTCACTGCCCTGCATCCATGCTTCTTCCTCCCGCTTCTTTTGCCCCTTTGAAACTTTCTGGGTGGAAGTCAGGGTGAGTTAGGGAAGTACTATATGACATGAACAACTTGTGTGAAGTCTTCTCAGCCCGCTGTGAAATCCCTTCGCTGGCTTTTGAAACATTGGGTGGATCTTCCGCAAGGGGGAACATAGGTTGCTTTCATACTTACTATTGTAAGGAATATTCTTTTATCCTTTATTTTGAATTTCTGTTAGTACCCACCAAAGCCAACACTTTGTGCCTGACAGTTCAAATAGTGTTTTAATTACATGCCTCTGTGCCGGGAGCCGGTCCATCCTTGCTGCTTGACACAGTCGCTGCAGGAAAGAAACATCTGCACAGCATATGTTTCAAGGGACCTGGCGTATATAGCATATTGTTCTTAATATGTTTGCTCTCTTTAGCGCCATGTGTTTTAACCAAGGTCACCTCTCCGAGAAAGGTTGTTTCCCCAGGTGGGGATCTTTCCCTGAGGTTAGGGAGGGGATACAACCCCTTAATTAAGTGCCAGGAGGGTAGTTAAGCTACATAATCTTTACTCCCTGGAATGGAGATAAGAAACGCCCTAACCTTTGTAATAGAAATTGACAGGATTAAAATCAGCTGGTATAAATATGGATGTAACAAGACAATAAACATCAGATCCTGATCAGTTCCTAACCAGAACTCCGACCAGAACTTTGGCTGGAGGTCCTGGCTAGGCTGCTGATCAACTGAAGGCTGTCTTCGTGTCATTCCTTCTTCGCCGACTCCGTCCACACCTTTGGGGACCCCTGGACCCGCTGGGATTGGACCCCAGCACCTCTGTATTCAGTTTATCTCAAGAAAGGAAACTTAATTTAGATAGCATTAATAAGCTAAGCTTCTCTGAGAGGCAAAGCACTGTGTAAAGAAGCTCAAATGTAGAGGAAAGGCTTAGGAAGTAGTCACATTTGGTTTAAATTTCTGTTCCAGCACTGATTGCATTTAAGTGACCTTAGACAAGTGATTATACTTTGGGCCTTAGTTTTCTACCTCTGTAGGATGGGGATACTAATATCTCTCTTTATAAAAAATATATTTTTATTGATTTCAGAGAGGAAAAGAGAGGGAGAGAAACATCAATGATTAGAGAGAATCATCAATCAGCTGCAACCCAGGCATAGGCCCTGACCGGAATCAAACCGTGACATCCTGGTTCATAGGTTGACGCTCAACCCCTGAGCCACAGCAGGTGGGCACTAATATCTCTCTTTAAGTGCTGTGATTAGATGAGTCAGTGAATGGTGATAATAAAATAATAACAGAATGTTGGAGGACTCAGAAGGAGTTTGAGAACCTAAAGAGGCCACACAATGTGCTCACGGGGAACAGGCATGAAAATCCTGATTATTTGATTCTTAATCCATGGAAAGGGTGTCTGTCTCAGCATACGCATTCGTTTGGCTGGTTTTCTCTCAGTTGTTAGGTTGGCTGGTTTTCTCTCAGTTGCTACTCTTGGTTGACTGGAAAGATGAAAGCCAACACTGGGCTTTTTTGTCTACTGATTGGGAAGAGAGGAGGCAGGCGAATACAAATTGGAAAAAGGAAAATAACCAAGAATGGCCTTTCCAGGGTGAAATTCCCACAGCAGCTTCTGTTTGGGGCAAATATTGGAATATTGACTCTTGAATTTGTCATTCATCCTGCCAAGTAATGATAAGCACAGACTCACTGATTTGAGGAGCAATTAGTTCATCTAATTTGTGGGAAATTGGAAGGCATATTTCTTAAAGCTATATAAGAGACTGTCTCATATCTGGATTTGTTTTGATTATTGTATAAACTAACTCATAGTGAGATTTCTTGGACTTTATAACTATGGATTGAAAATTAACAACCAATCTCTGGCCCATATCTTCCCTCTAACCTGTGTTTTGCATCTTGTTCCAAGAGCCATGTCCCTGCCAAGCATACCAGACACGGCATCTGCAGCAAGGATTGGAAAGGAGCGTTTTGCCCTGAATTTGAAGGTGTTATTTTTCCCATGGTTTGATTTGCCTGGCATTCTTTGCCGGGCATTTTTTTCCCCTTTTCCTTTGCAAGGAAAGGGCGAAATGAGGAGCGTTGGTTGCTGACGAAGTTGAGAGGGCGCTGAGGCTGGCTGGCTTTATTACTTTTGGCAGATGCATGGTGTGATGTGGTTTTATTTCCTATTTGCAGAGCCTTTCTAGAAATCTGGGCTCTGTTCTCCAGTGAGTCCTCCTTGTCAGCTTATATATATTCAAAAAAGAGAGAATGCAAGTCCCAAAGAAGGAAAGGAATTTTAAGAAGCAGATTCTTAAAGAAAACAGAGGACCCCATAGAAAAGCAGTGGAATCAGAAGGGATAGAGCAGAAGACGATCGTCGGCATGTAAAAATGTCCTTTCTTTCCAGTTTAGAATTTATAGAATTTGCATGCATCATGCCTCTCTCACAGGCCAATGTGTGGATAATAATGATAACACAGCATCAAATACAAATGACCTGTGTGTGGTACGTCCTGGTTTATAAATGAGATGTTTGCACATGCTGTTTCAGAAGGAATGAAACCCAAAGGCAACTTTTTGAGGATTCGTATTAAAAGCCCTGGAGCTCGGGGCAGGATGATGGGCCATCGTGGCACAGAGGCGATGACACTGGACCTGGCATTGAGTGTCTGCATTTGGCTCAGCTCAGGCATTAAAGCCTGGAATAAGGCATAAGCCCCACCCAGGCCTGTTGTCCTCATCCCATATAATAAAAGGCTAATATGCAAATTGCCCCTCGGGAGTTCGACCGTCCGGGAGTTCAACTGCTTGCTATGATGTGTGCTGACCACCAGGGGGTGATGCGGAACGAAGGAAGACCCCAGCCAGCAGCGGGCAGCTGGGGGAAGGAAGGCCTGATTGGCCCTGATCACTGGGCAGGCCTAGGGACCCTACCCGTGGATGAATTTCATGCACTGGGCCTCTAGTCTTTAATAAGATAAAATGATACTAGATGATCTCTAAGCATGCTCCAGGCACTAATATTCTAGTTCTATGACTCATTCCCCTGGAGAGTGTATGTGCGAGTGTGAAAGAGAGTGTGTGTATGAGAGAGTGTGTGAGAGTATATGTGAGTGTGTGTTAGTGTGAGTGTGTGTGAGTATATCTGAGAATGTGTGTGTGAATTAGGGATCGGAAGAACAAGTGTTGTACATTCAGAGTTAAAAAATAAAAAGATTGGAATGTTGATTCTTTAACTCAGGACATATGATTCTTCTACACATTTGTGCCTTTTACACACACCTTTAAAGGATTTCTTAAAACCAATGAGAGCAACTAAAAGTAGCATGAGAAAAAGAGGGAAATATACAGTGAAAATATTTCTTTAGTAAAGTGATTTTCAACTGGTGTGCCGCAAGAATGTTTAAAACATGCAATACGTGACTATTTAGTCAGAGGCACTGACCTCTTCCCCCTTAGATTGCCAAATAAAAAAGTGACAACAGCCAACACAGCCATCTTGTGTGAATGAATCAAAATTATACCAATGTTTTTGTCAGATTGGCAAACAATATATTTTTTGTCGTGCCACAGAATATTAGTAATTAGTTTATGTGTTCACAAGATGAGCAAGGTTGAAAATTGCTGCTTTAGTAGAATATCAGCTCCTGGGTTTTGGGTTTCTAGATATAGTATTTCTCCTTAGTTTCTTTCTTTCTTTTCTTTTTTTAAAAAATATATTTTATTGATTTTTTTACAGAGAGGAAGGGAGAGGGATAGTTAGAAACATTGATGAGAGAGAAACATCGATCAGCTGCCTCCTGCACACCCCGCAACCAAGGTACATGCCCTTGACTGGAATCAAACCCAGGACCCTTCAGTCCGCAGGCCGACTCTCTATCCACTGAACCAAACCAGTCAGGGCTCTCCTTAGTTTCAAGAACAAAAGTGTAGCATGTCATTGGGAGCTATATCTTCGCCCTATGTCTACTATGTGCTTTTCTAAAAGTAACTTCTTATTATTCATTTTAAGGATCCTGTTTCAGAAGCAAACATTTTAAAAATAAACTTTTATTTTGGAGTAGTTTTAGAATGAAAGAAAAGTTGCCAACAGAGCGTTCCTACATATCCTCCCCCCTTTCCCTTGTGTTGATACCCACATTGCCACAGCACCGTGGACAAAACTAAAAATGGGTATTGGTAGATTTCTATGAACTAAACTCCCGACGTGTATAGATTTCACCTGGTTTTCCACTCACGTCCTTTTTCTGTTTCAGATGCCACATTGTACTTAGCCTGCCATGTTCCACAGAGGCAGTCAGAAGGGTCTGGGGAAACGCCTGTAAGAGGGGTTGCCTTTTACCTGGATTTTCCACACTGATCTAGCGGTAGTGTGGCAGAGTGATCAGCTGGGCTCTGCTTTTCTGACCAGGCACTAGTTGACCCCAGGCTGGCTTTGGCTGCTCCTCCTTGGTAATGCCATTTACAGATCTCTATCGAGGCGTTCACCAAGCTGTATGCAATCTCACTTACAGATCATGGGAGTCATTTAGCATCAGATCGACATCGGGGCAGGGGAGAAATGCTGCCCATCCGGCCAAGGTAGTCGTTTCATAAGGGTTTGGTGGTAGTGAGTGAGAGAGTCTCGGGGCCTTTATTTGTAAGTAGACCTAAAAGTGTAAGCCACATGAAGCAAGGGATTGTTTCTGTTTTGGCCACTACTGTCTTTCTAGGTCCCCCTGGTGCCTGACCCAAAGTAGGCTCTCAATAAATATTTGTTGAATGAACAAAGGCGTGAGAAGGCGAGAAGCTGCAGAGCCGTAGGAACACCAGCAGAGACAGAGCACACCACATTTGGCAGAGGAAGGGCCTTTGGCCCTCTCGGTCCCCACCCAGGTGGCCTTGGCCGTGAAGAGGAAGGAATCCTCCCCAGTGGGGGGCAGTTGAAAGTTCTTCAGCTGTTCTCAGCTGGAAGGCTCACTTCACTACATCACACCTGGCTATATTTCAAAGATTAATGAACGGCGTCTTGTCAGGTTTAATATATTGCGCTTGGGGAGTTTACTTTGACGATGTAATCATAAATTCCCTGAGCTGCGAATTACACCTTAAGGACTTAAATGAAGTTCTAGTGAGAACCAAAGAAACAGGAATCACCGTAAAATGTAAAAAGTGCCAGTTTTGAGAGAAAACTGTAAATTTTCTAGGACATTAGGTTTCAAAAGAAGGATTACACACAGACTAAACAAAGTAGAAGTCATAAAAATTTAAAGACACCACAAAACATAACAAAAATAAGATCCTTTTTAGTTATGACAGAATTCTAAAAGGAAACTTATACCAAATTATGCCACCCAAGCAGAGCCATTAATTAACCTAATGAGAAAATATGTTCCATTTCCATGGCCAGAGCATGTCAGGAAGCCTTTGACATTTTAAAATAGGAAAGAAAAAAAAGAAAGGCCATTGCACCATTCTAAAAAAGTTTTAAATATTAACTTATCAGTGAAGGAAATCTGAGGTACTTTTGATAGTATCCTCCGTGACCCCCTTAGGGAGATTTTTGCAACTGTTGCATAAATAAAATGTGGATTACAAAAGCAGTATTGGGAAAAAGAAGTTGGAATCAGGGAACAGTCAGGAAACTAAGGCTCAGAATCTTAAGTGGAAGCTTAGCCACTGGCCTTTGGGCAAACTTCACAAGATGAACTTGAGCAATGTGGGGAGATAAAGCAATGACCTCCCTTCAACCCTGTCCCCCCAAACCTATGTTGACCCGAATAAAGACTAAAGCAAAGCATGGAGATATAAAAGTATGTATTCTCAAACAAAACAATAGCAGCAAACATTCCAAAAGCCAACCCTCTTTCTGTTTTCAGTAATTCTATTGGTTCCACGATGAATGTTGCTTACAGTACAACCACAGTTGTTTCCTGTCTGGATGGGCATTCTTCTATCCTCCTCCTTCCTGTGCCCCTTCAGTGCCCCACTTTATGAGTGCAGGTGAGACCTGCTCTTTTTTCCTTCTGAGAAATGGAGACAATAACATTTCCCATATATTTCCCAGAAGTGGTTTTAAGGATTTGTGAAGTCATTTGAGCAGAGTGCTTTGAGGTCTTCATATGAAAGGGGCTGTAGGAGTCTAACATATTATTAGTCAGCGTTATTCCATTGCTGCGCAGTCTCGTGCTCGCATAGTTACAGTCAAGAAGGTATTAGTCAGGGGTTTATGTATTTCTCCCCAAGATTACTCTTAAAACTGAAATTGCAAAGTGGTCCCAGTTGTGAAAGTTGAAACCAGAGTAGGTACGAAGCCCGTAGGCCTGAATCACAGGCGTCCCGGTGGTGTGTTGTGGCCTGGACAGGCTCCAGGTTCCACCTTCTCTGGTGACCTGTGGGGCAACGTGCCCTTTTGCACTCTCAGAGGTGATAGACAGTTAACAGGGGCCTGGCAGCCCTGGAAATTTTGCCTCAAGGTCTGAGGTCAGAGATGTTTTTCCAGCCTGTGCTGGGAAGGTAGTCTAATTATTACTAGCCTGTTGGTCCTGCCGGTCACATTAGGAGGGTATCCATTTGGTTCACTCCATGTGAATAGAAGGACTGACTCTTAAGACCACCATTTTTCAGTCTGAGATATCACTGAGCTGTCCCTTTGCCTCCCTTCAGGGGAAACCATAAAGCCATTGGAAATGTTCAAAGATCTATCTAGACTCCAAGAACTCAGTGCTTCTTGACCTGGAGTCCATACCTGCGCATGAAGAGCCTGGCTTTCAGAATTTTTGACTTGTCCAAAGATCATATTATTGAACCAGAAAATTAAATGAGGGCTGAGGGGATTTAATCTTTTTAAATGTGAACAAATGCTGAGGATTTTTATGTGGAAGTTGCATCTCGATGATGAGGATGAAACATTTTTGAATGAATTTAAATCCTAAACTCTAGATTTGTGTTAAGTACATCAAACTTATTGACTCTAGAGTTGTGGATTATTAGATCTAAGTTTGGAGACAGTGGCTAAAATTCTTTAGTTCATCTGACTGAATCTTAATTCTCAAACTTCAGGGTAATTAAGAATTCCCTGAGGGCCTATGACAACCCTGAATGCTGAGCCTCATCACTGGAATTTCTGGTCTGGGTGGGGCCTGAGGATTTTCATTTTTAACAAGTTCCCAGGTGATGTTGATGCTGCTGGTCTGGGGATCGTGCTAGAAACATGGGCTGTAAAATCTGGGGTCTAAACTAGACTCTTACCACCCTAAACATGGTCCCAGACCAGGGCATCAACATCACACGGAAGCCTATTGGAAATGCAGAGTCTGGGGCCCCGCTCCAGACCCTTTGTATCTAAATCTGCCTTGGATAAGGTGCCCCGGTAATTCGTGTGGACATGAATGTCTGAGAAGCGCTGTGCTCGAGGCCCCTGTGTGTTTGTGTTTGTCCAGTAGCCTGCGATTGTTCTGGATTCTTGGGATGGGAAGCTCTGAGTCATGTGACCTTCACTTTGAATACAGCTCTGATTGAACATGACCAAGCTTTTCTTGAGAATCAGCTTTAACACAAGATAGCCTAGGATTCTACTCAACTCTCACTCATGTCTCAGCAAAGAGTGGATTGAGACCTATACAAATTGCCAATGAACAAAATCAAGTGGCTTAAGCACACGGACTTGCTTTTACCCACAGGAGCCAAAGGGCACAAGGAGGGTCTCTGGTACTTCTGTCAATATGGATAGGGTGACTCCTTTTGAGCCAGAATGCTATGAACCAGACAGAAGCTTGTGGGTGTCCACCTTCTAGCCCCGTTGTCCGATTCTATAGAGCAAACACGTCCATGCTGCTCTTGGCGGGCTGGCTGCCGCTCTCCCTGTGTGAAGGCAGGTGTTCCACATCAAATAACACTGCCCTGGACCTGAGCAACACAGAGAAAAATGTAAATGAAACTAAACAGTTATGATAAGAACCAGTCGGCCACCCGGTCCACCCTGCCCCAACTCATCCCACCCCCCTCCGCCGCCCTTCTTTGCTCACTGAGCTGAAATGCCTGGGAGTATCTTTAGAATTTCAAATGCTCTTTAAAAAACCAGACTCCACAAACGTGGGAAACAAGGGCAGATTTATTGAAAACCTGGGCACAAAGGACTTTGCCCAGAACAACCTATCAGGATATACAGTTAAGGACAGGTTTACAGATTATAATTTACTAAATGTGCAAGATTTGGCTACAAAATCAAACATTTGGTGTGTCTTTCATGGTTTTGCATTGTTCTAGCAAGTCATTCATTCAACAAGTGTATACAGAGTGGTAGGGTCTATAGAGAAATTACAAAATGAAGTTTCTTATAGGGGACATAACTGTGAAGATTAAAAAAAGGAGTACAAAGTTGAGAGAGTTCAGGACCAGATGTCCTAGTCAGCAGGAAACTCTGTAAAGAATAGAGTGTCAATCTCTGAGCTAGAGAAGTCATGGGCTACAACAGTATGAGCAGAACCTGGTGATTGGGATTGTTGACATGCTTTCACTTGATGTCACTCAATTTCACTCATTTGTGGGATTAATGATCATACACCAACGCCTGTAGGGAGAACCTCGAAGCCAAGGCAGCTGGAGAAATGAGTATGGACTGGTGGTAGTGGCTATAAATCACACAAGGCCTTTCCAATGCACTTAAAGTGAAACCCCCAACTCTTTATCAGTGCCTACAAGACCTTACATAATTGTCTCCTGCCTATATCTCCAACCTCATTCTTCCCTTTGCTTCTAATATTCCTGCTAGTCTGGCCTCCATGACCATGACCAGTCATTACTGCCCTCCAGGTCTTGGTTTTTGCTTCTGTTTGGGATGCCTCTTTCCAAACTCTTCCCCTCCTCCTCCTGAGATGGGAGTTCTGTGGCCTCCCTGTTTAAAGCAAGTCTCACTCCCAGTTTCTCTCTATGCCATCACCATGTTCATTTCCCTCTTAACTGTTCGATTTATCAATTACTATGCAATGAATAACTCCAAAAATTAGTGGTTAAAAGCAATTATTTTATTATATCTCTAAGTTTCTTTTGGACAGAAATTGAGAAAGGCTTGGTTGAGTGGTTTCTGCTTGGAGTCTCTCAGGCGACTGCAGTCAGGAGGGGACTGAAGCTAGAACAGCATGGGGCCAGAGCAGCGGACCTGGCTAGACACCAGTATCGTTCATGTAGTCTCATGGTCTCTTCAGGAAGAGCAGTTTTAGCTTCTTCTCAGCATAGTGACCTTGGGGGAGTCCAACTGCTTGTATGGTAGCTGAAGCCATAAATTCTTGTGAGACTCAGCATCATTTCTAGTTTTTAATGGCCCTGATTCAAGGGTAGGGGAAGAAGACCCTACATCTTGATGGAAGATGACTCTAGGAAAGCATGTGGGAGGGGAGATCTTGTTGCACGCAACCTTGAAAAATACAGTCTGTCACAATACCATTTATTACCATGTGTAATTATCGTGTTTATTGTTAATGTCTCAATTAGATCTCTCTCCTTAGAATGTATGTTCTCTGAGGGCTAGAGCCTTGCCTGTCTTGATTATTCCTGAACCACTAGCCTAAAGTGATGTGTAATCGTTGTTTAACCAAGTGTTGAATGAATGCCCAAATACCAGGACAAGTTGATTCTCCAACTCAATTCTTTCATGAAACTAAAACACATCATTTGTGTAATGGTCTTTCCCCTTTGACCCACATGCTTTCTAAAGGATGCACCGATAACTACACAGCAGCAGCAAGAAGTCTCCCCTACTTGTTCCTTTTAAGTTGACACTTTTCCAATGCTGTTGAGTTCTCATTTGAAACAGATATTCTGAGGCTCTGCCTGTGTTCCTTGGCCTTCTTGTCCTAGGAGCCCGTGACCCAGACCTAATTCTTATAGATGTAACCTTTGCTAGTTGGGTATCTTCCTTCCTCTAGAGTTCTTCTGCTCTATCTAGTTTTACTAACAGTCCTCTAGTATAGGACAGTGGGTATGTCAAGGGCATTTTCCCTACAGATAACTAATTGAATAATTATTGGATCACATTTTACCTGATCATATAGTGAGACATTTGGCCACTGATTAGCTTTCCTTATAATTTTCCACATCTCAATAAGGAACTATTTGCTGGGCATTTTTTGGCTCCCTTTAAGTTTTTTTCTTCAATGAGCTCAACTCTCTATTACCTATACCTCAAGTGTTTTGTTAAATTGCTTAGATAGTCATTTGAGGACACATGGAATTGAGGTTGAATAGGTCCAAAGTTTTTCAGGTGGATTTTTTTTGTGGGATCTCATGAGCGCATTTTAGGGATGCTGTATGTAAAATGCACTTAGATAGTCTCCAGAGGAAGTGTAATGAGTGTCTTCACATGGTGGTTTTCAGATGAGGATTCCTTACAAATATTAGCATTGCTGTTTTTCTTTTATAACGAAGATATAAGCAAATTGGACAGTAAAGTAAGACTAGCAGTGTGAAGTTATAACCTTGAAAAGCACCATACTCCTGTTTTGTTTCTGTAGCAACATTCAGGTTGTATTTTTTCGTTAGGAATTCAACTTTATAGAACATTAACCGGAGACATTATGTTTGGAGCAGTATGACAATACCATACCACCACAAGCCCAGGTTATCTGCCTGCTAATAACTTTTCTGAATCTGGTTTTGTATTTTGTTGCGGCTGCTTCTACCTCTAGTGAAGTAGTTCATAAACACAATAACAAAAAGAAGAGCAGGAATCTTGAACTGCAGTTGAATAGCAGGCCAACCAAAGAGATTGAAATCAGGAGCTAGTGACACGAGGTGGTGGTGGAAGATATTGTTTGCTGGCCCAGTGCTCCAGTAGGCCTGGAGATGAGATATGGGAAGAGCAGGGATCTTAATAGTGCTCAGGTGACAAGTAATGATGCATTTATTTAAGGGACTAAGTCAAAGTCTCACCTGGAACCTTGACTGTAACACAAGATCTCACCCTTTTCTCTTGGCCCAGGCCCCAGGCACAGATCTTAAGTAAATAACCAAAGTGGATTGGATTGAACAAAAAAATTTGCTTGCCTGATAAGTACTTTTAGACACCAGCAGTGTTATCTTTAATATCTGCACATTATTTCTCCTCCCATGTTCTCAGCATCTTGAGAATGGAGAACCTGCTCTATATACACCCCACAGGGCCCAGACTTGTCTTCAGTAACGACTTATTAATTGATTGGTGGATTACTGTAAGTGTTCTTTCTTAATGTGATCGTGTGAGGAAATCAGTGTTTCCTGGTCCCAATGTCAGGTTTATTGTGTAAATACAAAGAGAGAATGTATACAGAAAGAAAACCTCCAAATTTCCTCTTCTTTCCCTCCTTCCTCCTCTTCCTTCTCTTTTTTTCTCTCTCTCCTCCTTTTTCTTTCTCACTCTCTCTTTCTACCTCTTCCCTCCCTCCTCATACCTTCCTTCTTTGATTTTTCTCTCATTATGGAGATGAAGGGTTGGGTTTATTTTATTTTTGTTTTTTCTCTAACTCTGGTAGTCAAACTTTCTTCCCTTTACATTTGTGATAAGTATAGCACATTGATATGAATGTTTTTTTTGGAAATCCAATATAGTAGAGGAAATCAATTAGGGGAAGCACATCAATATGAGATCCCAGGTCAAAACAAGTGGAAGTGAAATACTTTAAAATAAGCTCCTAATAAACCAACAGAAACAATTAAAGTTATTTCTTACAGCGAAACAAGGATGTAGAGCGGCCAGTCTTCACATATATTCATGGTGGAAGGGGAGTTGAAAGTAGGTAAAAAGTGTGAGTTCAGGCCCCGGATGATAGCACAGTACCGTGTGAGATGAATGCAATAGACCCTCCACATGACTGCCGTGCTTGAGATGCAGCACGCCTCGAAAAGCCCTGTGGACTCTGTTTTTACCAAAGTTGGTAACAAAGCAAGTCCAGCTAGATAATGAGCAAACTTACCAACAAAGCATGACTGCATTGTGAATTAAACTCATCATCAGAAATAAATGTTTGAAAACAAGATGAGGATAAATATTATCATGAACTTGGCAGTCTCATTGTGGGAGGCAACACAAATACCTAGAAATTTGAAGTAATTAAGTCATTGTGATTTTAATTTGTATTTTTTAAATGAATAGACAAATTTAAATAAACTCCAAGTCTCTCTTCTCCTTTTCTCCTTACCAGAAATAACCAATATTTTCTATTTTGTCAAAGAGATTCTGGGACAGTTTGGACCATCAGACTTCTAATACATTGTATTCATATCCATGAAACACTATTTTTTAAAATATATTTTTTATTGATTTTAGAGAGGAAGGGAGAGGGAGAGAGAGATAGAAACATCAATGATGAGAGAGAATCATTGATCGGCTGCCTCCTGCATAACCCCTACTGGGGATCAAGCCCGGAACCTGGGCATGTGCCCTGACCGGGAATTGAACCATGACCTCCTGGTTTGTAGATCGACATTCAACCATTGAGCCACACCATGAAACACTATTTTGAAAGCACTTTATTGTGGTATCTCCTTTGATGTTGGCAAAAAATGTGGCAGTTATCCTTATATCCAGTTTACCAAATATGAAATAAGCTTAGATGACAATTTCTTTCAAATGTTAGCCTTCTAATTGACTTTCAAACATGACATTGGAAAGACCATGATCAGTGACTACAAGATTCTGACTCAGTTTCCATTGTTGGTCCCACAATCCCACCCCCATGCCATTATATAGTCCAAATTATCTTGGGGTATGACCTATGAATACAGATTAATTTATATGGTTATCATTAATCTATAGATAGTCTATATTATTAGAATAGCACATGACCTTAAATTACATTCTGAAGTCAAGTAAATATGAGAATGCCCATACTGACCCCTTTACTGTCTCATTCTCTTGCTCTCTTTGAAGCCATCCTTAAAGTTCAGGTGTATTTCAGCTTCAGTCTCCATTTAGGGCTTTTCCTCTTGCACATGTCCATAGAAGAAAGAAGACAACATTTAGTTTAATCCTGTAATTCCTTACTCTAACAACTTGTAGGTTAACTTTTGAAAGAGTTGGAATAATGGGTAAAATTTCCTAAAATTTTGGTACTCAATGTGGGTCTGTGGGGCAGGAGCTTTGCAATGACCTGGGAACTGATTGGAAATGCAGACACTCAGGCTCTGCTTCATATCTGTGGATCATACACTGGTTTCCACAGGACCCCCAGGTAACTGTTAAAGTACCAGGAGGGACTGGCTCAAAAGACAGAGTGCTAGTGACCAGTGCTAGTGACTAGGACTGGGGGTTGGGGACCTGGCTCAGACATAGCATCTGAGGTTAAGAAATGAGCACAGCCCTGGTTGGTGTGCTCAATGGTTAGAGCATCTGCCCAAGCACCGAAGATCGCAGATTCGATTTCCAGTTAAGGGCAAGTACTTGGATTGCAGGTTTGATCCCTGGCCCTGATCAGGCACTTGCGGGAGGCAACCAATTGATGTGTCTCTTTCACATCGATGTTTCTCTCTCTCCCTCTACCTCTCTCCCTTCTGCTCTCTCTGAAAAGCAATGGAAGAAATATCCTCAGATGAGGATTAAAAAAAAAAGAAAGACATGAGCAGTCTTTCAGAGGTTTGGTCTGGAGTTTTGGTGGGTGATGCCTGCTGTTCAAGGGTTGGGGCACTAGAGGGGGGCATTGGGCTGCACAGCTAAGTGAGCCAAGCCTCTCTCCAGGAAGCAAATGGATATCTTAAAATGGTGCACTATTAAACTTTGTTTGGATCTCTCATGTTAGATTGACTCTAGTTACCAAGTAATGACTGATATTTATTTAGCAAGAACTGTGTGCCAAGCACTGTGCCAGACCCTTTACATGAATGGCCGCATTGAAGCCTCAGAGCTGCTATTATTGCCTTCGGTTACAGATGGAGAAACTGGGCTCTGGGAGGTCAGGAAATATGTTTATGGCCACACAGCTGAGTGGTGACTGGAAGTGGTGGAGGATGGGTTGGTGGGGCTCTGGCTGAGCCTGCGCTCTGCACCTCCACAGCCTCAGCCTTCTCTCAGCTTCCCTCCTCCGCCCTCCAGGGCAGGCCCAGTGACATAAACAACTGTGACTGTTAAACAATTAAAATGGAAGAACAAAGAAGGAAGCTAACATGCTGTACATTCCTAACGCACGTTCTCGGTGAGGTGGGAGAGCGCAGAGGGCATGAGCACAGGCTGGAAAGTTATCCTGTCCAATAGGGGAGCCATTCACCAGGTGTGGCTACAGGGCACCTGCAAGGTGGCTGCAGTGACTTTGAACTGAACGTTTAATACGCTCATTCTAATGAGTTTCTCTTTAAAACTGATACTTGAGTCAGTTCTTGGAAGGCTTTTAAGTATGTCTGGAACACCTTGGGTATGTGAATCTACTTTTTCAACTGTCAAGTGTTTTGATAAAAAAATTTCCTGGCTGCATTAAGACATGCTGTAAGTGTAGAATATACACTGGTTTTCAAAGACTTAGCATTAAAAAAAGAATATAAAATATTTTGTTAATGATTTATATATTGATTACATGTTGAAATGATCATATTCTGGGTACCTGGAGCCATATAAAATGTATTATTAAAATTACGTCCACCTGTTTCTTTTTACTCTTTCAATGTGGCTACTAGAAAATTTAAAATGATACACGTGGCTCACATAATATTTCTGTGGGACTGTGCTGCGTCAGAGCCAGATTGTCGGGTTCAAATCCCCACTCTACCACTTAATAGCCGTGGGAACTCTGTGTCTCCCCCCCGCCCCGCCACCCCCCCTCCCCCCCGCCATCTCTTCCTTTGTAAAATGGTGCAGGAGTACCTGCCTCACATGGTCGTTGAGAAGGTTAAATGAGTTAGTGTTTGTAAAGTGCTCATTGGATGGCAATTCTCCGTGAGTCTTTTGTGTTTCTGCACATCCTGTAAGCAGAAGCACCGAATGCCTTTCTTCTGAACTCTTTTTTCAAGGATGCTTGTATAGCAAACAGCCTGGGAAGACAGAGGTAGCTTCTCCCTCTAATGCAAAGGTCAGGCAGGTCTGTCTACTGTCCACTATAAAAGATTGGGTATCCTAACCTCAAAGCTCCTCTTTTGTAACTCACCCACTGTATGTGCAGGCATCACCTGGTCCTTCCTTTGGGAATTGGGGCTCAGAGAACTGGTTACTGGTTATGGCTATTGCTGTGAGGAATACACTCCTCTCACCCAGGAGTCTTGTGTCCTCTGCCAGCATCCTTGAGCTCTTGGCAGGCTCACTTGTTAGCTACGAATTACAGTGATATCTTAGACCCTTCACAGTTTTTGGCAGCACCTAGAAGAGGTGCCTAGTACACAGCCCCCTACGAGTGTTAGGTTTTATTACTGTGACCCCCACTTATTTCCACTGGTTTAGCTGAATCACTACTGTCTTATGCCTTTTGTGTCCACTTCCATTTAGGGATAGATCTTTTCTTCACTCTGTCTTTAGCCCTCTGACACCTTCCTTAGCTGTCCTTTTTGCTATGATTACTTCAGGTGGCATGTGGTAAGATGGTTAGGCAGCCAAATGGATTTTATTTTCTCCCTTTAAATAGTATTTGTTATTGCTCCAAAGTCTTCTCTTCCAGGAGAACTTTATAGCACGACATAGAAAGGCACATAGTGGCACTCTCCTGCCCTGGTTCCTTATCTGTACTTTCTCCAAGACAGAGGAGAGTTTGGCACACGATGAGTGCCAGCCACCATCACTTCTGTCTGCCAGCACCTCTCTCTGTGTGTGGCGGTTCCTCTGCACTTGTTCACGCTCAGAGATGTGTGCACACGTGATCACAGTGCAGTTTCCACACATGCGCGATAGATTTCAACTGTACTATAAAACTGTACCTGGAGTGAAGCACTTTATTGGTTTTGGTGAAAGGCCAATGTGAGAAATTTCAGAGCAAAGAGTATGTTTAGTATACCATTTGGAATAAGCTGCAGGATCAAAGCAAAGTCAAAGGGCATGGGAAGCCTTTCACTGTGAATTATCTATGAGGGATTATCAGGCACACACATCACCAAAACGTCTGAACTGAACTGTCTGAACTGCCTTTAGCGCTGATTTATGAAGAAGCCAATATAAAAAGATACTCTTGTTTTTATGTAAACAACTTAAATTTAATTAAAATCGAGTAAAATTGAGCATTCAGTTCCTCAGTCACACCAGCCACCTCTCAAGTGCTCCATGGCCTGGTGTGGCCAGTGGCTACCGTGCTGGGCAGTGCAAAGACAGGGTGTTTCCATCATCACAGACAGGTCTCTGGGCAGCTTTGTTCGAAAACAATATGTAAATGTTTGAACAGATAGGCAGTATTGTTCTATAGTAAATAGCACTAAAAGTTGCTTCCAAGGCATTTTGATATAATTCTCAATGTGTTTACAGCTTTAAGTTACGTGACTGTATCTTGGTGTTAAGATAAAGGTATAAAATTTTATTTCTGAAAATTCAGTATAACACAGAAGTTCATTTTCTTTTCTCCCCCCCCCAAGGTTTATATCTTTTAAGAATGTATTTATTCATAGTGATATTTTTCTTTTAAACTTTTTTCTCTTGATAGGGGTTGTTCCATTTCTGTTATTACTACACACAATTTTGGCAGAATTTACACAGCCTAAAACAAACATATATTTTATTTTATGGTACATATTGCTTTAGCAACCCAGTTTATTTTGAACAGATAGATGGATTCCAGCCTCCATGAAAATATTGTCCTTGTTTGGTGATTATGATGCTGTTGCCGAAAATAAACACAGCAGCTGTAGTAACAGCAGCAAGTAGCCTCATGACGATGACGGAGCACCACGCACAAGGAGTTACTCTGTGTTGTGTACATTCCACTCAACTGAGCACAAGCCTGGAATGAGGATATAGGACACATCACTGTTTGCTTTGGAGGCTGAAAGTCATGTGTCCATCAAGTCTTTTCCATGTTCCTGTTCTGTCCTTGAAGTTAGCACAGTCTATAAACCATGCTCTAGAGCAGTGGTTCTCAACCTTCCTAATGCCGCGACCCTTTAATACAGTTCCTCATGTTGTGGTGACCCCCAAGCATAAAATTATTTTTGTTGCTACTTCATAACTGTAATTTTGCTACTGTTATGAATCGTAATGTAAATATCTGATATGCAGGATGTATTTTCATTGTTACAAATTGAACATAATTAAAGCATAGTGATTAATCACAAAAACAATATGTAATTATATATGTGTTTTCCAATGGTCTTAGGCAACCCCTGTGAAAGGGTCATTCGACCCCCAAAGGGGTCGCGACCCACAGGTTGAGAACCACTGCTCTAGATCCCGTTCTTCAACAATTGGCCCAGGTACCAGCAGCATGAGCCTCTCCTGGGAGTGTATCAGAGACATGGAACCTCAGACCTACTGAATCAGGGTCTGTATGTTAGCAGAGTCTCCAGGTGACAGGTGACAGGAGGCATACTGAAGTTGGAGAAGCACCACTTTAGACAATAAAAATGAGGCCTCTTTGATTTCTGGGCATGGCATTATGGGTTGAATTGTGTCTCCCTCCCTCCCCAAATTCATATTTTGGAGTCCTAAGCCCCAGTATCTCAGAACGTGTCCTTATTTTGAGATGAGGTCTATACAGAGATATTCAAATTAAAATGAGGTCATTAGGCTGAGCCCAAATTCAGCATGACTGGTATCCTTATAAAAAGGGAAAATTTGAGCACAGAGACGTGTACTAAGGAGACTATGTGAAGACACAGAGAAGACAGATATCTATAGGTCAAGAAGAGAGGCCTGGAACAGGTCCTTCCCTTATCACCCTCAGAAGGAACCAACTCTGTGGACGCCTGGATGTCAGCCTTCTAGCCTCCAGCGCTAGGAGACAATCAAGTTCTGTTGCTTAAGCCAGCCAGCTGGTGGGACTGTGAGGGCTGCCCCAGCAGACACGTGCTTACGCTTTCTTCTCTATCATGAATTGTCCGCCTTTTAGAGAATATTTCCCAGGAGTTTATGCCCTGTATCTGCCCAGAATACAGGTAGGGTGCCTACAATAGTGCTCTTGGGAACACAGTTCATGGAAGGAACAATTATGTTTCTGACAGTTGCAAAACTAAGCACTAAGGACCCTGGAGGGAATGGTGGCCTTCTTGCAACAGTGCACTTCTCCAGCGCAAAGGAAACCCACGATAGATCAGAAAGTGTTTCATAAATGTAGAATGAAAGTCTTAGGAGACATTAAAGGGTTCAAAAACTGCCTTATGACCCAGCGATTCCACTTCTGGGTACATATCTGGGGAAATCCAAAATGCTAATTCAACAAAAATATATGCACCCTTATGTTCATTGGGCATTATTTGCACTAGCCAAGATATGAAAGCAACCCAAGTGCCCATCGATAGATAAGTGGGTAAAAAGTGGTGGTACATTTAATTTAGACAATGAAGTATTACTCAGCCACAAAAAAGAATGAAATCTCACCATTTGCACCAGCATTGACAGACCTAGAGGATATTATGCTAAGTGAAATAAGCCAGACAGAGAAAGACAAATGCCATATGACTTCACTTATATGTGCAATCTAAAGAACATAATATAAGAAAAAACAAACAAAATAAAATAGAAACAGACTCATAGATACAGAGAATAGACTGATGCTTGCCAGAGGGAGGGAGGGGTGTTGAGGGACTGGGTGAAAGAGGTGAAGGGATTAAGAAGTTCAACTTGGTAATTACAAATAGTCAGAGGAATGTAAAATAGAGCACAGGAATATGGTCAATAATATTGTAATAACTATGTGTGGTGCCAGATGAGTACTTGAAATATGAGGAGATCATTTTGTAGAGTATATGATTGTCTAACACCTGAAACTAATAGAAAATAATATTAAATGTCAACTGTAATTGAAAAAGAAAAAGAATGACAGTATGTGGATAGGAGGACCAGAAAAAGACTCAAAGAACAAACACATCAGAGAAAGTAACAAAGAACCACAGAGGGCGGAGGAGAAGAGGCTGGGAGACTAGAGAAAAATGACTAAGACTGTCTTTTCTCATTGTTTAGCCATCACCCATTAATGCAAAGGAGTAGTTAACGGGCTCCTGTCTGAGATTTGCAATTTCAAATTTGCAATACAGATGTATCCTGGGATTAAGAATATCTAATAACAATACCTGTCAGAGCGGACAGGAACCTCAGTCTCAATTTATACATAAGGAAGCCGAGTGCCAGTGCAGTGAAGGACTTACCCAATGTCACCCAGTTAGTTACTTGGGGACACGAGGCCAGGAGCCACCTCTGACAGTCTTGGCCCAGGATTCTGCAAGTACACCTGGCACGCAGGGCTTTGGTAACTGTAGATCACAGAACAGGGTATCTATGATCTAAATTGCTTTACATGAAGCACATGGATTTTGCATCAAGTAGTTTTAATTATAAGGCTATAAATATATGAAAGGGATCTGACGACATCTTATTAAATTGCAAGAGTGAGCTCAAGTCGTTTCTGCTGTGGGCACAGTCCCAAGAAGAATGAATTTTATAGTCAGGAGCCACCCGGGCTTCTTCCTCCCTCTTCCTGCCTCCTCCTTTCCCCCTCTTAAATTCTGTTTGTTTGTTTTAACCATAGACAATATTGTATAGAAATCAAACATAAATTATGAAAATGCAGAAGAAATATTTCATTCAAGTTGTTTTTCTTCCTTTTATTCTGTCATTTATTTGAATGATGGTAGGATTTAATCTCCAGAGAAAACTCTTTGGAACTCCAATAGAAAAACAACAACTATTTTTTTTTCTGATCAGATACTAAGTGTGGCTGCTACTTTGAGTTGTATTTCCATTAGAAATAGTACATTATTCTAAAAAATTCTTTTTAAAAAGTGTGTGTAAAGAAGCAAGTTCATCGAACTCTCTCACATTAGCTATCAGACTCCTGGACAAACTGGAAGCTGGTAGTTTTAATAACACAAAAGTGAGTATGAAAATTCTTAGGGACAACTGTGGGAATAATGGCCTCTTCCAGGGGGAGCCACGTAAGCAATTTAAGGGTTACATATCAGGTTCAGAGGTAGGGTCCTTCTGACTACATCTTGCTGTGATCACGTTGGCATTCAAGGCAATGGTTTTCTCTCCTGTTCTCCTGAAGATGATCTCCATGTCCCTTTGTAATTCTACCATGTTATCTCCCTTTTCATCTGTGTCTTATTATATATGTAGCTCAATCAGTCTAAAGGAGGAAAACAGAAACCACTTCAAATGTTTGCAATGCAGGGAATGTAATGCAGGGAATTGATGACACTGGTGAGGGCAGAGCTAAGTCCATCAAGGGTCACTGAAGAAACCCAGGTCAGCAGCAGCCAGAGACCACTTCCGTCCCTAAGCTGTGACATACACCGTGCCATTATTTTCTTCATGGCCAGTATGCAGGAGCTGCTCTGAGTCTGCCAGGGATTCTAAAAGCAGGAGATATGCCCTCTGGAGATTTATAATCTGGTTGGAGAGGCCAGATATGCACAGGAAACCAAGAGCATGATTAAGGACTAACTGGCTGGGAGAGATTCTAAGACCTGGGAGGGCAGAGCCTCAGGGAGAGAGGTCTCTGGTGTTTCCTGTGGAGTGAATGAAAGGATGCTTCTCATGGTGTCACATTTCCTAACTTAAAGCTTCAGGAGTCACCTGAGTGAAGAGACTCTGTCTGTGAATAAGCTTGTAACACATTTTTTTCTCTCTTAGAAATAGTCATCTCTTGTAGAGAAATAGCTTCTCCTCTTGACGGGTCAGAGTTGTATTTATTCAGGGAGAAAGGAGACCTAGATGACAGTATTTGGTTCTCCTAAAGAATATTGGCAGAGTTAATATTCATGTTCAAAAGAGCATATCTGAGCTTATAGAAATACTCTCGGTGGGGCTAACTGGAAGCTAAGCGGCAAGGTCAACAACATTTTGGGGTATCGACCATCCCCCTTTTTCGTGCTCCTCCCCTTCCTACATGCTTCTTCCCTTCAGGTTGGGCAGTCAGGGCTCTCAACTGCTCTTCTACACTCTTCACTTATTAATTCTTACTTACTTCAAAGGATCAGATTGAAGTCACTTACAATTTAGAGTAAATTGAAATTAATATAATATCTATGGCTACCTAATCTATCCATACAGTGAAACTAACCCTTAACATTGGCATATATTTGGGGGATTAACATTTTAAAATTAGAATATGAAAAATGACAAAAGGCAAGAATATTCTGAAGAAGTAGTTTGGGTATAGAATATAAAAAAATTGATGTTCATATAGTCAGTATGAATATTTAGGAAAACTTTTAAATACTAAAATAAAAAATGTTAAAATAGCACATGTATATCAGGTCATAAGATAAAGTTTAATACATTTGATCACGTTAAAGGGCACAAAACACAGTCAGTCTAACCAAATTTCAGGCATGCATTTACATAAATATATTAAATTAAGAAAAGAAATTATACACTTAAACATCCTTTTCACCTAAAAAAAATCATTAAATCCACAGATCAACAATAAAAACCAATTCTCTGCATTTACCACTTCAAGATACAATTGTTCTATTTTAAAGATAACACAAATACACTTGTTAGAATTTATATGCATTATACATATATTATATATTACATAGATAGTGTGTATACATATGTAGTGTTTGTACAGATAGATAAATATATATACATGGGTGTGTGCACATGTACAGATACACACAGATGTACTTTAGGCCATCTGTACTATTATTGCTTGATTCTAGTGCTGAGCTGAATTAGAGTTGGTTGGGTGTGATCAGGGTCTTTTGCTTCAAACATGTTCATCATGCCCATTGGGCTCACAATCCCCCACTATCAATGTCCTTGTCTTTTCTATATCACATAATCACACTAGGCGCTTCAATAAATATTTGCTGAATTAATGAATGGCTGGTTGACTGAATAATAGAAGGTTGGTTAAAAAATCAAATTAATTCAAACTTAGAGGGATTATCTGAGCCAATGACACTGCATGTTACTTTTCAGAAGAACATTCATAGAAATCCCAACTACTACATATATTAACTCTGCTGCCTCAAACCTGTACCTGCTTTTATACTTGTTCACACAGCCTTCTGCCTCTTATTAACAGGAATTCCAGCAAGGATTGGTTCTGGTAGCTTCTGTGTGTGAGATTACAGACAAATTGTTGCTCTAATTGTCAACAACCTGAAGGAAAATGAACAACTAGGAAAACTAAAATGTATTAGAAGGATGATAAGTTCTTTAAAACTGCACAAAATTCTTTAAAACTGCACATAATCAATCACAGATAAACCCCCGAAAGATAAGGGAGTTTCTTTTCAGATTTGTCTTTTGCTTAGTAAGGATAATAATTCAGTAAATTTTTTCATTTTAATCACATGGGTTTCTTTTAAATAAATAGTTTTCTTTCACATATCCTAGGCAATCAAGCTCCAAAAATTCCAATATACCTCAGTGTCATTTATCCTATTACTACATAGTTCTTGGTGAAATGCATGTCCAAAAATGTCCTATAAGTGTAATGAGATATGAGAAATATCTGATACCTGATAAGGTCATCAACTTGATTTCTCAATAATAGTATTACAAATAGACTGTATTAATGTATTAAATCATATTAGGCTCTACTATAAATGAAATCTTACTTTATTCTAGGAAAGTCATGCCTCAGATTTTAAGAATATGAGGTAAAGAAATATCCAACATATATTTTGGGCATAGAGTATACCAAACCTGATTATACATTGTTCATCTGAATGGAAACTATTGGCTAGCTATTTCTTAGGTCAAAAGGAAATGTACAAGAATTAGTTTTTAACTGTGAAGACAAAGTTTATTTTATAACTTTGTCTTCACAATGAAAAACTAGCTATTATGAATTTCCCATCACTGTTAATGTTCTGTTCTTCCTATCTTATGTGCTAAAATGAAATGTCTTTTGAACTTCAAAGATTATAGCCAATTGAAATAACTCACCAAACTTTTAAGTGAATTTGCATATATATGTATATATGTATTTTGATTTTAAGTAAATTCTTCATCTACATATGCAAAAACATCTTGACTGAAACATGGTGTCTGACTTTGGGATGTATGTGAGATATAACTTTAGAATTCATATTGATATTTTGGGGGATTTTTTGGTAAGCCACTATGTAGTCCGGCTTAAAAAAAAAAAGCAATAACAGGTTTTAAGCCTACTTTTGTGTTGATACAAAGGATCCATTGCTTATTTTTTATTTTCCAATCAATTTATATATGAGCTATATCAAAGAAAGCAAAGTAAATGATGGACCTATCTTGGGTTTGCATTCAATGAAGAATTTAAGAAAAGTGCTAATCTTCTAATTGAACAAATCTCCTCATGGCAGCTGGAGAAACTACTACTGTGATTGACAGGAAACCAGCACTACACCCCTCCTTCCCGCTTTCATGAATACATCTTACTTGCCTGCACACCTATTTTAAGGCAACTTCCAAAACTTATGAGGAGATATTTAAGAGAAAGGAGTGTTGAAGTTGGCTAGGACTAGCGTTTGACAGGTTCTATGATCATGTTTTCAATATTTTTAATATTGAAATGCTTCTATTCTTAGGTTTCCCGCCTTCTTTGACATCTTATGAAATATTGGAGGTATGACTAATTCGTGTTGGTGTGATGAAGAGAAAGAAGGTAAGAAAACAAACATATATTTCTTTTGGCTATTCTAAAGAGGAACTTTGCAGCTATTGCCAGCGTTCGCGATAATAGGCCCACTGACTTCCTGGGGATAGTATAGAAAAACATACATTTCCTGGGCATGGAACTGTTGTTTGAGTTCCCTGCAAATTCAGGTCTCAGCTGGGGTGGGGAAAGGAGACTCTGCCAGAGTTGGCGACCTGCTCCAAAGGCTTCTTTAAACCAGCGGTCGCCAACCTTCCGGACCTGAAGGACCACCAGGGGTCCGCGGACCACCGGTTGGCGACCACTGAGTAGACGTTAATGGTTGTTGCCTGAATAGGAAATAGCTACTAACTTTCCTTACTGTCGGCTGAAGCTCTCTCCTGGGGATATTTTTGTGTCTTTCCTGCAGCTGTGATGGAACACCAGCTGAACTGGAGCATCTGGGCTGGTAGTCATTTCTGCTTTTGGTTACTTCTTTCAATTGTAATAGATCAGTCTTGTATGTTTATCTATTGTTCTTCATGGTACAGAGTCTGAGCAAATGTGACATCAGGAGACAGTATTTTTCAGAAAAATAAATTAAAGACAATAACCAGCAAAATCAGTAGTATCCTACCCCAGGACATCTTCATTATGGGTGTATTGGGAACGTCTGTTTCGTTAAAAAGAGAGAGAGAGAGAGAGAGAGAGAGAGAGAGAGAGAGAGAGAGAGAGAAGGGAGAGGTTAAAAGGTAGAAAGCTATATGGGGAAGGGGCAAAAGGAAAGAGAGGAGAGAGAGAGAGGAGAGAAATAGTTATCATAGGTAACATTCTGTAGAGATGCTCAGAAACTTTATTGATCAGCCAACTACAGCTGCCTGTGGTATACCTTATTTTTCCTCTTACAAATTTGGACTTGGTTTTTTTATGTTTTAAAGCTAAGAAAGTTGGACTAGTAAAAGTTTAAATTTATGTATACTTTAGAAAACTCTAGTTGTGGCATCTAACCTCATAACTTATACGTAGCAGGCTTTGTTGTATAGTACATGATTCAGAGATAAAAACAATATTAAAAGAAATACAGGGTGTCCCCCCCAAATGTATACATACCTTGGCAGCTGATAGCTCAATTTTGAAAATTTTAATAAATACTGCCTTTATAATTATTCAAAGTGTGGGTATACATTTTTTGGGACACCCTATATATTAAAAATTGTTAGTACATCATTATGTAATTATTTTCAAGGAAATAAATACAGAAGAAGCGCCTGTTCTGAAGTATGTAAATGAAAAAGAGTTTTCTATTTAGGTTGTGTGCATATATTGAATGTGTAGGTTTCTTTGCTCTTTCTTTACAAGATAGTCCATTAATCTGAGAAAACATCTAAGTATTCTTTGTGATAAAATAAAAAATATATTTTACAAAAGCCGCACTGAAACAAAATTCAAAGAAGAAAAGTGCTTTTTATCATCACTCAAATTTCTGAAATTATCCCTTCTTTTTCACTTTAATGATGTGCCAATTTCATTTTCTTCTCATTACCTTATATAACTGGCAAGAAAACAAAATTTTATTAACTAGGACAAGACTGTGGTAGAAGCAGTGGCAGGAAGCTTTTTTCCAATTCTTTCTAGTCTACCATAGCAGCGTTTCATATTAAACTGACACCCACATATTACGCCAGGACAGATAAAGGCATAACAATATATATTTCTATTTCACTATTTCATCTTGATCTCACACACCTGCATTCACAAGGACATTTCTTCCATTCTGACTGTGTGCTTTATGAACTGAGTTGGTGGAGATGCTGCCATTTGTGGGAAGAAACAATAACTTTTCCTTAGCTCCCACTTTTTAACCAATTCCTGTCTGTCTCTCATTATGAATCATTTAAGACAATTCTCCGGTCACATATTTTAAAAATCTACTTGAAATAATAGTTCAAAAAATGTCTGAAATGACCACTGAGTTTAAAATATGTAGCTATCCTTGTCCAGTTTGTGTGGCTCAGTGGTTGAGCATCTACCCATGAACCAAGAGGTCCCTGGTTCGATTCCTGGTTAGGGCACATGTCCGAGTTGCGGGCTCAGTTCCCAGTGAGGGGCAAGTAGGAGACAGCTGATCTATGTCTCTCTTTCTCATCTATGTTTCTATCTCTCTATCTCCTCCCTTCCTCTCAAAAATCAACAAAAAATACTTTAAAAATAAAATCTGTAGGCATCCATTAATCATTGCTACTTATGTCTCTCCTAAGAACAGAAAGAAATGACTCCAATGAGTTTCCTTTCTTTGCTTGGGTATGATATCCACAGATCTTGTTATCTTCTTTTTAGAAGATTGTGTTCTTTCATTCTAATGACTCAAAATAGAAAAAGCAATGACACCTGGGGTACATATGTTTTTCTTAGTCATCTTCCACTTAGGAAAGGACTATATAAAAAACCGGGGTCTGCTCAATTTAATATAGGTATTTTTAAATAGGAGAACTAATGACAATATAACACCTTGTCTATGGGAAATATTATTTTGGAAGAGATGGAAAGATTCAGGATGTAAGAAGAAACACTGGATTTTCCAGATTTTACTGAATATATAGCAGTATCCTTATTGTTTTCAGTGAAACTATGACCAGGAGAATGTGTAATAAAACTGCACAATTTGACAGATTCAGACAGCTGGCTCCCTCACAAAAAGTTCACATTTTGTTAATGTCACCACATTGAATAAGGGATGATTAGATGGTAAGGTCCATTTACAAAAATGGTTGTCAGGACATTTTTTTTTAATTGTAAAACTTTCTGTGATGGAATTCAGTAAAAGGGCTATGAAGAGAAAGCAATGGAGACAAAAGACTGCTATTAACCTACAGATGCAGGCTACTGCAGGGTTCATTGCAAGATTTGTCACACTGTTGGGCCAATGAAGTGCTAGTGTGACTAGAAGGGACCACCCCTTTTCTGGGGTAAGAGGGCAATTTGGTCTCCATGCTCATTTAATTCTGAGACTTCTTTGAATAGACTGTCAATTGAATCTAAATTGTGCAAAATTATGCATGCACTTTTTAATGCAGCCATTGTTCACTAAGCACTGAACCAAGATTTCTCAACCCATTTCCATTTGGCATGAGGTCACTTGAAACTTAAGTAATCATATATGGAAGACAAGAGCAGTGTGCTTAACCAATCTTTCCACATTGTGGCTTCTGTATAAATGCTCACTGTGCTTTCACTGCAACTCTTCCGGCTTTAAATCAGTAGAGAAATACTAGTTACAAGATTTTATTCTTTTTCATTGAGGTTCCTATTCCTGAAAGGAAGGAGCAGGTTTGGGAAGTCAGCCTGCGCTGCATAATCTATACCACCCTCCAATTTAGATTCTGCAGGAACAGCTGTTTGCTGGAGGGCAGCCTGTCGTAGGTGTGCGCGTGTCACGGGTAGGTGTTTTTTTCAGTAGTGCAAAGAGGCCTTATAATTTTGTTATAATCCAGACATGGAGAGCTGGCCTTGAAAACCATTAAGAAAAATGTCTATCAGACTTGTTACAGTTGTGAGTGAGAACAGCATTTCTTTGAAAACCTGAATAGAACATTTACAGAAATTTATTCATACATTAACCAAAGAGGAATTTCATTGAGATCTGGAGGAACATATACATGAAAAGTCATATTTGGCAAGAATTATTATATGAAAAGTTTGTACAAGGGACAGCTTACATAGCCAGGATTTGTTTAAAAGCGAGTGAGCTCTTCTCCAGTGAGGTTCGGTTGATGTGCAATCTGTTACGCTCTAATCGCATACACTGACAGTCTTGCTACGGTGAAAAGTACTTTACAAACGTGTAATGCTGGCATTTTATAAGGATTGGCTGTTTTCTTGCTTTTTCATCCGTCGTTAAGGATTACATGTTGGCACAAGGATACATTGCTAGATTAGATCCACAGCACATTTAAGACTGTTTGCTTTCTCACTCCCCTTCTTTCCAATTAAGATGGTGAAAAATGTAACTTTAGTATTTTACAGGACAGGGTAAAGGTGTTTCATCTAGGTGATGTCTATATTATAAAAATAAAATAAAAAATATAAATATGTAACACAAACCCAGTGCCTATTGTTAAATAAAATATACAATAAAAGCAGACCTTTTAGGAAGATTGGTTTTAGAATATGCTGTTATGATTTAATTATAAAACACTTGAGAACAATCTTGATATTAAGCTAGAGTAACCAGATTTCTCTGCCAATAAAAAGGTAAGTGCATAACATTCTGTAATTGGATACAATGATGAAAATGAAGATTACAGTTTTAAATCAAGTTGCCCATTTAGAAATTCATCAGGGAGTTCTGAAACATTCTCACATTATAGTCCTTTAATATAAAAATATTGCCTTTTTTATTAGATCCATCAGATTGCACAGTAATGGTTCAAAACTCCATTAAAGTTGACTTTAGTTATTACAGACAGAAAATTCCTGGGAAGTCAAATAATCTCTTCTGGTAATATAAAAAATCCCGTTATCAATTTACAATGGAATTTCTGTGTAAATTACTCCACACAAGGAAATATATATATTTTTAAAACCCATCTGTTATGCAACCATACATATAGAGGTTGTGAGTGTGTGTACGTGCGTATGTGAACAAACGTGCCAACATACACACACAGAATCTGCACATTTCTGGAAACTATTTTTAAATTAATAAAAAGTAAATGAAATCACAGGAGTGTGTAGCAGGATAACAGTCTTTCTTTTTAATGACAGGATAAAAAATAAATGCCCATTGGAAAGGAATAGTCAAACAGTCCCAGAAACTATACAATGTAACTTGTTAGATCCAGCAAATAAGATGTCATGTCAATGATCTGATCAAGAATACCTGCCCTGGTCACTCTGCGGATGTTTCTGTCCACTTGTTCACACTGAGGACCAAGGTATCCTTTCTTACAGAGGCACTTGTTGGGTCGAACACAGACACCTCCATGACGACAGGCTGGCTCACATTTTGCTGGGAGGAAAAGAAAAGAGCAGTACAATCACACTCACGTCGTGTATGTCAGAAACAGCACAAGTCGTCGATGAGTAAGGGAAGGGAGGGAGAGGAGGCGGAAGCCAGTCACAGAATAATCCAAAAGATAATAAAGACAAGAAGGGAAGAACGCTTTCAAACCCAAAGTTATTTGCAGACCAGACCTCAGCAGAGAATGGGAGACCTTGCCAGAAAAGCATAGATCATGGGAAACAATTTTAATCCCTTGCAAAACAGACTCTTTAAAACAAGGATTTCAGTTCTTTGCAAGTCTCGGCCCCACTAGGGCATTTCCACGTAATGCTATGTTCCTATTCCCCCAGGGAGGACCTCAATGTGGGAAGGGCCTGGCCCACGAGAGAGGCCATGGCTTGAGCATCTCCAAACAACATAAAGGGATGGTCAGGTGTCAGTGCTGGTTCTGATGCAGTAGTGAGCACTTGGACTTCCTAGGACCCCTCCTCATTGCTCCTACGAGGTACCCAGCATATGCTGCCTCTCAGAACACATGGAAGGTCCTTCCTGGGTCGGTGCAGTTGGCCAGTGAAGGATGTTCTTAGCAGTTCTTTTCAGGGCTACTCTACAGCACAGAATCTCTCCATAAAAGGACTTTCACCCCTACAGTATTGGTGGGAATGTAAAGATTTACTGCTAAAATGAGAAGGAGAGAGAAAATTGGGTATATAACTTAATTGTCTTTTGCTGATAGGATAAATCTGTGATGTACAGCCCTGTAGGCAGAATCAAATTCCTTGAATACATTTCCTTATACTTTCAGGGGACGGGGTCATTTTAACCTTTGCAACACATTAATCAAAAAGGGGTCTGTGGTTGACACATGGAAAAGGGAGAACAAAAAGGAAATAGACTGTTCTCTCTTTTAAATTTGTGGGAGATGAGTAAACTATGTGAGTATAGGAATAAAATTCTTGCTTGGGTCACAAATATCACAAATGGTTTAATTTTATGAAATGGTTCTGATTTATCTTATATGTTTAAATTATGTAAGTTGATTTACTGAGAAGATTAAAGTACTTTATTGAAATAAAACTTAATGTTAGCTCAAAGAATATCTATTTTCATTTATATCACATTATTATTAACTAGGGGCCCGGTGCACGAAATTTGCGCATGAGGGTGGGGGGGTGGGGGGGGTTGGGTCCCTCAGCTCACCCTGCACCCTCTCCAATCTGGGAGCCCTCAGGGGATGTCCTACTGCTGGCTTAGGCCTGCTCCCCATGGTTCTCTGCTCTCTGCGGACCTGCCTGCTTGATGCCACCGCAGGCCCTGGTGTCTGCTCTCTGTGGGGGCCTGCTTGCCCTTCATCGCCGGGGCCAGGGGCAAGCAGGGCCCTGCCCCTGGCCGCTTGGTGCCTGCATATGCAAATTAATCTGCCATCTTTGTTGGGTTAATTTGCATACTCACTCCTGATTGGCTGTGGAGGTGTCATGAAGTATGGTCAATTTGCATATTTCTCTTTTATTAGTGTAGATACCTATTATGGTATATGTATAATGTCACCCATATTCAAAATAATTTGTTTGCCATCAGTTTAAACATACTGTTGCTAGAAGGCACTCAATAAATATTTGTGATCAAGTAGTTTGAGAAGTTAGGCAAACTGCAAAGTAAGGAATAAAACAGAATGGACACAATATAGAAGAAGCAGAGAGAATACATATTGTCAGGAATCAAAGGGAGCAGAGGGGAGATATAGTCTCAGAAATTAGAATATTAGTGCATTTGAACACCGTAGTATTAATCAATCATGAAATGTTATTAGTGCTGAAACAATTTAAGCTTAAAATGTAGGCTGTATATATAACTTTAAATATTGGCTACTTTTTGTCATACAATATACAAAGTAGACAAGTTATGGTTGTAATTTTTCTGAAACAAATACATGTTTAGGGTAAAGAAAAAAATTAACATTTATGAATTAAGAATGGGGCTTTTAATTTTCATTGGCAAGAGATACTTTAATACTTAAAATAGCAGAGGTCAAAATTTTTATTGTATGTAATATATATATATATATATATATATATATATATATATATATATATATGCTGGTTGTTGAAAATTCATTTTTCACCCTTATGGCAATCTTTTCCCCAGTTTTATTGAGAAATAATTGACAGACATCACTGTATAAGTTTAAAGTGTACAGCATGATGCTTTGATTTGCATAGATTGTGAAATGACTACCACAATAGGTTTAGTTAACACCCTTCATCTGATATAGACATAAAGAAAAGAAAGGGAAAAAATATTTATCCTGAAAATGCATTTTCAACATAGATATCTTAAACTCAGTATCTGAAGTTATGTAACTTTCTTACTTCACACCAAGTAGGATTTGAACATCATGGTATGTAACTGAGGAAACCCCTCGTTAAAGGATAGAGGAACCCGGAATAAACCTCCTTTCTCTCTCTCTGAGCATCTGCACACCTAGTTGATGGTTCACAAGGGAGTGGCCAAAAGGATTTAAAAATCTCATATATGCCTCTAGGCAATTGTGTTTCCCCCTTTTATTTAATGCTCACAGAAGAACCCTGTTTTTAGTGCACTGTAGCCAGAAAACAAGCAGTTAAGTTTGAGAGGCATTTATGGGGCGTCTGGAAAATGCTGACACTGGGAGAGGGGCTCTGTGAACACGAAGTCCTTGGCTGGTGGGAAATCTCAAACTCAGGACTGGGAGCCTAGATGATCTGTTTTTAATTTTTACTTTTGGAAAGGATGCAATTATTTAAAAGTCTTTTATGTTTATGACTAACGTATATATGTGAAATGTTTACATTAGGAAAATGGGAAAGCTTTCATTTGCTAGTTCAGGAGCAGAGTGAGCATTAATATTATTGTAAATGACTGAATGTTGAACACTCCATAATTCAAGAAGAAATAACCTGGTCTTAAGTTCTTGAGTTCCCAAGGACTGTCCCCTGCCCAGTCTTTCGCTGGGACAATGGAAGTACTGACCGATTCTGCAGAAGTCGCCCTCCCATCCTGGGCTGCAGCAGCACACCCCCGTGGGGGTACAGTAGCCGTTCCGACAGAGCCGGGAGCATTCGGAAGTCAGCATCTGGGCCGGTTGGACCACTGCTCGGCACTCCTCGGGCACTAGAGGTCTGAAACAAAAGACAGAAATTGGTTGAAAATCAATACTGGAGTGAAATCTAGTGATTCTGTAGCTCACAAAGTATATCTCTTGCTTTCTAAACAGACCCCTTTTTTAAGTGACTCTGAAAGATTGACAACTTTTTTGGGGGACAACTTTCTAGGGATAGAAAATACACACCTGAGAGGAAACAAACTAGCCAGTTTGAACTAAAGAGGACATTAGCAAACATTGTAAGAAACTTTGTCATGATAAAATTCATTGACTAAAATATAATTATGCTACAGTGGTATTTTATATTTGCTGGCTAAAACTTCCTAGCAATTACAAGTTTAACAATATAGATGTATAGACATTAAAAATTTTTTTTCCAGATATACAAAAATTTTTTGTAGTATCTGAGATACGTTTCACTTGTTATTGGAATATTTGGCATTATCACAAGGCTGAGAGTATTCAGCAAAACAAATGCTTGTAAATCCATTTTTGTTTTAATTTTACATTTATTTTGAGATACATTTTTAGGCTGACTTTTTTGGAAAGGATATTGCACTGTGTATGTGTATGAGTGTGTGTCCTACTGACTCAAAATTTCAAGTCTTTATGCAAAGAATTGTATATATATATATATATATATATATATATATATATATATATATATTTACAGTAGGTCCTCGGGTTACGTCGGAGATCTGTTCCTACGGCACGACATAACGTGATTTTCGCTGTAAGTCAGAACCCACCTATATAAGCACCTACGTCACTCACATGAAGCACATACACAAAAGTAATAAAGTGAAACAGTAAAAAAAATTTAAAAGAAAGATAACAATTCCTGACCTTTACTTGTGGTAAATAAATTTTAAAAAACATAAAGCACATATGTACATACGTCGAAATGATGGAACTTTTTTTTTTTAATAAATGGAGATGGCGACATAACCACGAAAGGACGTTCGTCCTAACCCGAGGACTGTCTGTATATACACAGATGAATGTGTAGATACACATTTTAAAATATTTAATTTTATCCTACTGTGAAGGAAACGAATGCTATTGGTAGCGAAGAGAAACATCTTATCTGCTGAGTAAGAAGTCATAGATTTTTTTTAATTGCTCTATAACTGCCATCATTTAGGGAGGGATCAAGATGCCTTCCGAAGATTTTTATGGTTCTCGCTGCTTTTGAAAGAAGAGGCTGTCTTTCAAGCTGAGTCAGGCTGGAACCATGATCACAACTAACTACCCACTGTCTAATAATCTTTGGGGAAAGACATGTGGTGGTACACCTCTCATCAGGAACTGTTACCTGTGCCCCAATGTGATGAGAAAGCTCTTGTTGGTTAAGGAATGTAAATAAACGCGCCATCACCAGTCAAGTGGCCATCATCAGGATGGCCAAAGCGGTGGGACTCCTTCAGTAGCATAACAAAGAAAGTGATAATTATAGGTCACAACCACCACAAGAGGTAATGAGGTAGCTTTCTGAGAGAAGCAAATAATTAGGCCCTTTAGAGTCTCCCGTTCTTGAGATAGGTTGTCTTGTTATGCCCCTGTGGGCACTGTGAACAGCAAGAATTTGGAGGCTGACCTCAGGCTGTTTCTACAATGACTCAAAATCATATTAAAAATATATAGTGACTTCTTTTACTTCTCTCAGTAAAAGTTCCAATCTGAGTTGAAAGTACTGTGCTTTACAACTAACATGACAATTCAGAAAACCCCATAAATCTATTCAATTCCTTATTTAAATCTAGAAATGGTCAATTTCTAGAAAGGTCCCTAAGGCATTCCGTGGACCGAGCATATTTTTACTCAGAAAACATTAATGGATATTTTCCATGTGTTTCCCAAGGGTGTCTTTTGGGGATGAAGGGCAGGGCTGGATAAGGTGGAGAAAATACGAAAAGATTATGCCAAGGGAAGTGAGAGCATGATCTCTGACTTTTTCTTACTGTTGTTGACTAGTCCAAATCTGCTCTCTGTCTTCCTCAACTAAAGTTCTTACTCTGTGAGACAATGGTGGTGTCTTTGACCATCAGTAGAGCCATTTGTTCAGTAGCCAGGAAGTTCTTCCGAGTCATAGGCCACTGTCATTTACCAGGTGGCACTCAGTAAGCAGTGTTGTTCAAATTTTACTGGTAACTAGAATTCTGTTATCCAGTTCCACTTGTGATTCACTTGTTCACCCTTTTTTTGACCCATTCAAAAAAAAAAGAGACCCAGAAGTAGAATGTATCAAAAATATATTACATGTTATATGTCATGCAAAACATGGAGGCACACAGCTCATGTACTACTCGACAGTATGGCTTATGCCTGAGCAGCTGAATCTAAAGAGACAACACCATTTAGATCAGGAATGTAAGTAGCTCTGGTTAAAGGACAACAATCAGAAGATGCTGCCTGTTTGAGGCAGAGTGCAGGGAAGTTGATTCCCATGGGAATTTGCCGAGGAAAGAAAGGCAGGCATGAGAATAGGGGTCCAGTTCTGAAGTGCAGTTTTTCAGGGTGGGTATCCGACCCTTGTTTCCACACTGACCCTCCAATTAGATGTTTTGACTATTTTTCACCATATATGCATATATGCGGACATAGAGCTTATGGGCAGAATTCTAAGTTATTTTTCTGCCTAAGATTTAGTAAATACTTATCTACCTATGGATGAAAATATTTCATATTTGGGCTTGTTTACTTTAGCATATATAAGATGGTATGGTTGTCATATATATAAATATTATGACTCCCTTAAGTTTTTATTTAAATACCTAGGAAAATCATCTTTTTCTTCTTTTATAAAGTTGACAACTAACATTCCTCACTTAGCATGTCCAATAAATCCTCTCTCTTTTAAACTGTTAGTCTATTGGGAATACCTTAACTCAAAATTACATAAAACATAGCCCGTTTCTTACAGAACTTCACTTCTCTTAAGGAATAGATTATCCTCTCCTTTTCCCTTCCCAATTAGAATAAAGCTTTGAGGACAAAAACTACATATTCCAACCTCTTCAAGTCCAGTCATTACTCGGGCAAATACTGTGCTCTTCATGGGGATAAGATATAAACAAAACAGAATCCTGATCCTCATGGACAAACCATGGGGAAGACAGACATGCAAATGCAGACTAAACCAGTGTGATCTTTGTTACGATACAGGCACAAATGAAGTAACACAGGAATACAGAGGAGGCAATAATTAGCTTACGAATGAAGGATGTTATAGAAAGATGACATTTAAGCCACCAAAGTATTTTATCTCCTTCAACTAGTTATATTCATAGGTGCTACGAAAATATCATATAGGCATTCAATGAATGTTTATTAAATTGAACTGAATGCATATCGTAGAAACTTTCTCAAATACTTTTTCTGATATATCCATGAAGATAAACTCCCAAATTTTGATATTACACTTTTTGATTCATTTGTCAATATTGAAAAAAGCAAGTCATTTAAGCAACAGATTTTTTAAAAACCCAACTAAAACAGATTAGTGAAAAAATGATAATATGCAGTTTTTTTCTTTAAAAATTACACCTTCCTCTAGAAAACATCTTTTTACAAATATATGTGACTGTTTCATGCAAGATTAAATCTGCCTTTATCTCAAGTACTACAACATCTGGTGATACTTGCCTTGCAATAGAAGTATGAGGTATTGAGAAGGTTTAGACGTCTCCCACCATTCCAGGCAGGGGAGAAACGTGGGAATTCCAAGAAATGCTTTTAAGAGTTTTAACTCTTAACAAATGAGTGTCATCTTGAAGAATATGTTCTTCACTATTCATATTCTCCATTTTATGTCCTTTTAACAAATGCCATTTATAAGTGGTAATTCAATCAAGTTTTCATAGCAATCTAATTATTCTAGGAACTGGTATTCCAACATTTAAATTTGGTAATTTAAGAAAGACTATAATACACAGTACAAAGCAGAAAATTCCTTTGAATGCTGTGGTCATAGATCATATCTCCAGGAAATAAAATAGACATAGAAGAAGAACTATATAACCATTTAAAAATAACATGGTCATTTAGATATTTCTTTCCATAAATTATTATATAATATTTTCTATTTATTTTGGAATTTGTGATGGCTCCACGTAGCATTGAATGGATTCCATAAGCATGGTTTACTCAAAAACATAAGCAAATCTTGGTAAAGTATGAATAAAATTCCAGTTATGTTTTGGCTCTTACCATATATTATGTATGCATGCTTATCCATTCATTAGAAATTTTGACTTTGCTCTCACCCCATTTCTTGGTAATATATCTTTAAATATGTCTTACAGCTTAGAAAGGATTTGCTGGTTAAAAAGATATTGTGCATCACAACATAAAATGTAGTACATTAAGAGTAAAATATACCCTGGCAGATATATCCACTTTTTAGTTATTGGATATGTAGAAAAATAACGATAGCCAAACTGTGGGACATGCTTCCTTGTCTTTTAGATTTCAAATCCACCATGCTGAATGGATTTTTATAGGGCATATACTTGTTCATGACCTCTAGTGTTAAGAAATTCTGTCATGTTTGAAAACTAGTCCCTAGCGGAGCCTGTGTCCCTGTTAATAGCTGAAAGGTCAATGGAGCTGCTAAACAGTTTGTATTACTGTCAGGGTGGCCATGAAAACACCGCCTGCAGCAAGAGACTTGGCAGCTGGGTCAACAGGCGCTGTGGGGATTTATCAACCTAGGGGGGCCACTTGCATAAAACTTTGACTGATGAATTGGGACTAGACTGGCTTATTGGGCTAAAGCCTCTCTATTATGCATGACTTTCTTTGGGATGGCAGAGCTGCCTGCCGGCTCCCTGAGACATATGCAGAGGATAAACAGAACCGATTTCCTCTTACGAAGTGATTTTTTTGAAAAAAAGCACTCTTCAGCATCCAGTATTAATAAGGAGTAGGGTGAAGATATTTTAAGAAAATAAACAAAGGGCAGTAAGTGGGGCCGTGGAGGGGAGCGGTAGGGAGCAGGCAAGAGGAGCAGGTTTTGATATTGGTCACACAGGAGTCTGAGGTACAGCATTTCTGTAAAATGACCTCTCAAGCCTGGAATTTGCATTGTTCATTTATAGACCCCTTAAGGGAACGGTCTGTGGGACTTGGTTGGGTAGCAGATAAGCAGTATGTTAAAATACAGCACAACTGGGTACATGGTAATTAAACCAACATGATTAGAAATGATTTTGTTATATAAATTTCTGGAGAAAGAACCCCAGTAATGTTTCAAAAATTTTTTAAAAAAAGTCATTTGCTTTTAGTTCATCTGAAACAAAAATGAAAGAATTTTTATCAAAAGTGCAAAAAACCCCAAAACACAATAAAGCTTGGAAAATGCATAACTCTTTTGGAATTCTCTAGTTTCTATCCCCCAGGAGCACTGTTTGACCCTGAAAAGATTTCATAAAGAGCAAGCATCCAAGGCATGTCTTGGATATTTGCAAACTAGGTATGAAGAGCTCTTTACAGCTCCACGGACACCTTTACCCTAACTTTGGAACTAACACAAACTTAAATGTTGAGAGATCACCTGAAAATAATTCTTCAGGGCATGGAATGAATACCAACAACACTCAGAGTTTAATATTTTAAATGTAGTATTTAATGACCTCCATAGCACTCTGCAGAAAGGATGTAGGGCAGCGTGAACTCAGGACCATATCAAAAGCGAAGGGACACACCACAGGAACCCACTTAGCCCAGGGCCCACACTAAGGAAGAGTCAGAGACAAGACCAATGGACTCCCTGTCCTATCAGGCTAGATCTGCTGCTACTCTCGGCCAGTCTCAGGGGGCACTACAATGTGAAACTAGAATTGTGGCCCAGCTCTTGTGCTCATGGGGTTGGACTCTTTTCTGGAACTGCTGGCCGAAAGAGCTCCCAGATAGGGCACGCAGAGCCCATACTACAGACTTTGGGGGACCCAGTGGGTGGGCCCAGCAAGCTGGGTGGTTGGTGTGGACTTGATCCTAATGCGACTCAACCATGAGATGTAATGCTCCACCTCAGAGGATACTAACACAGAGGCAAAATGTTCTGCTTTTTCCTTAAATGACTCCAGAGTTCTAGTGAAGCCTTAGAGAAACCTGGTTGTGTCTCATTGGAGTTTCTTTCATGATAAATAATGGCATTTGATTTTTTTTTTAATCCTCACCCGAGGATATTTTTCCATTGATTTTTAGAGAGAGAGAGTGGAAGGAAGGGGGAAAGACAGAGAGAGAGAAACACTTATGTGAGCGAGACACATCAATTGCTTGCCTCCTGCACATGCCCTGACCAGGGCCAGGGATAGAGCCTGCAACAAAGATCTGTGCCCTTGACTGGAATCGAACCCGGGACCCTTCAGTCTGTAGGTTGACACTCTATCCACTGAGCCAAACTAGCTAGGGCAGCATTTGATTTTTATAAGAGGTTATCTTACCATGCTCTTCTGAGAAGGCCGCCCACTGTAAATGATTTAGCACTTATGTAAATGACTATGTAACATACAGCCTCAGACCACATTGTCCTTAGGGAAGTTTGCCTGCTTTTGCCAAAGTGACTTAAGAATATTACAAATGGTTTATAAACTCCCTCATCTTTCTTAAATGTGAGTGTGCGTGTGTGTGTGTGTGTGTGTGTGTAGGGAAAAATAGAAATAAACAAATCCTATGGTAAGAAAGTAACTTCTGTGACATCTAATATAGAATATAAAATTTTTATAATTTGTTGTTCCTCTCTTCCAGGGCCAGGAGTCAATTCATGTATGAAAGATATTCTGAAAACATTACAAATCTGGGACTCCTCCACAAGAACAGAGTTAACCTAAGATTTTAATTTGACATGGATTTTGGATATGACAAGAAATGTCTATATATTGTTTTTTCAGTTGATGAGGCTCTTTCTTTCATTTCTCCCTCCAAAGTTTTAGAAAAACACTTTTGCTTTGAAGCAGACACTCTGAACACTGTGAGGCCAGCAATTAGCCTGTGTTTGCAAAATAATCCCGCTCACATACACGAAAGTGTCTACTTATATAGAAATTCAATTCATCTAGGCCGAAATACTGTAATAATAAACGTTGGCATCCAAATCAAAACAGAATGAGGCTCCCAACAAATGTTTATGAAAACATTTGTTTTCTTACAGTCAGTTTGATTTGGAAATGTGTGCCTCTGCCTGTGTACAAGGACCGTGTCTTTGGGGCTCTGTTACTCCCCCGACCTCCTGAAAACCAAACACACATCTTAACCCTGGCCCCACACATGACACGACTCACCAGAAACAGGCACCATAATGAGAAGTCAGGCCTTTCAGGTATGTCACTCGGAGACCACCCTATGAGAGGGGGCCCTCAGATCACAAAGCCAAGGTCCCTTATGGCAACCCTGGTAATTAGACACTAATAATGGGTTGAAGGTGTAAAATTCACCTCCGTGCACCACCAACAGACTAAACAATCCAGACGAAGAGAGAAAGATTTTCCGGAGGAGGAGGAGGAGGGAGAATTCATTATACCACTACCAGGAAGCCTGCAAAAGCAGACCAACTTTGACAAACGTAATGGAATAACAATGGCTATTTTGAAACGAATGGCGTTAGATCTGAGTGAAACCCCCAGACCTCATTAGGAATCATTAGAATGCTGGCATTTTATGAATTAACATGAGTTTGAATTCCGTTCTTCATAGTGCCAACTTCAACAGTTACCGTGGTGTCTGACATTTTTTTTTTCATTCATTACTTTGCTTTTCACAAAGAGAACATTGGCTTCACACTCAAGGAGGAAAAGAACCCCCGCTGGGCACAGACGGTCCTTGTCTTACTGTGAAAGCAAACGTGTGCCTTATGTAGAGAAGGGATGCTATCATGGTGGGACGATGCCTAGATGCGATGCTTCGGACAGACAGTTTAGAACTGAGTATTCTTCTTTTTGTTCTGAAGTACCTCTATTTTTCTCGGAAAAGACAGTGTTTTGTGGTAAAAGGACAAGAATCTCCATTTTGTTAGTGACTTTTTCAGAAAAACATACACAATTTACAACTTGGGAAAATGTTTTTAAAATAGAGCTAAATTACTGCTTTTAGTAAACGTTTCAGGTTACTAGAATTTATTCTTCTAAAAGACTTGAAACAGGAATTGAAGTGTGTAAATGGGCTTATGGAGATAAGTTAGAATAGAACTGATCTGAAGTTCATCACATGGGGTAGCAGGGCTCCCACGACTACTGGTGTCCAACAATGGTCGTGTTCGTGAGGATACTTAGGTTCTGTAATAGTTGTTTCCAAATTTGCGACTAATTTCTATTTGACCGTATATAGTGTTAGCAGCTTCTGATAGTCCAATTTTATCCATGAAATTAACGACTGACTAATTATGATTCAAGATCATTTGAATGCTGTGTGTGTGTGTTGTGATGGGTGGGTGGAGAGGAGCAGGGCAGGGATAAATATACTCTTTAAAGGATTAAAACATTCAAGTCTCCTTTTTGTTGAGGTAAATAACAAAACACGTTGTCAGTTTTCATTTGTTTGGTCACAGAAGCCTGCATGCGAGCTGTGAACTTCCAGGGAGTTTTGAAATGAGGCTCAGATGTTGAACCGCCAAAATAACTTATCCTGATTACCTACCAAAAATCACAGTGAGCAGCTGCAATGTCTGCCAGTGTGTTTCTAGTTTTCTCAAAAGACAAGGGGGCGGGAGGGGGGTGGTGGGTTCATTGTTTCTCCCAGGAGAGCTGAAGCCACTTCCTCATACATCCAGGTCCTCCTCACGTTTAATGAGGACTCATTGAGGACTCATTCCACAAACATAATGCTGCCCCCCGCCCCAACAAGAATGACCTGAATGTGTGATAGCAATAAGGCTTTTGAGTTTCAGCATAGTCCAGTCTAGCTCTCACAGACTGGGGCCGAGGGTCCTCTCAGGACAACCGTAGCATGGGGACAAGGCATAGGCAGTCATCTTTCTCAGTTGTTCATTGTAATTTGTCTATCACTAATTTGAATGCATTAAAATAATGTGAAGAAGAATATTTCTTGACTCAAAGGAATACAAAAAGAAATCTCACCTTTTGGGATCTATAATTTTGTAGAGTTTTCCATTGTGAGTCTGGGTCATACTTTTGCTACTTGATAGAATGTAAATTTCCCCTATGTAGAGAGAAATGCAATAAATTAATCCACAGTATATGTATTTGTACATGTGTATGTGTGCGTGCTCCCGTGCATGTGCACACACCCACCCATACACACACACACACACACACACACACACACACCCTCAGGAAGATCACCTGCCTAAAATCTATGACAGAGTCTCACATGTCTGCCTTCACAGCACACCCAGATTCCGCCCTCTTCTCTCTGTATTCCACTGCTACTCGTGTGCAAACAGGTATTCATTTCTCACCTGGATTATGGCAACAGCCTCCTAACTGATCACCCTGCTTTTAGCCTTGTCCTTCTGTGTCTTCTCTCAACATACCAGCCACAGTGATTCTTGTAAACGAATTAGATCCTATGAGCTGGATCACACTCTTGTTTCGATAGCCTCCAATGGCTTCTGATCTTTCTCAGAGCAAAGCCAAGTTCTGACAGTGGCCTGTGCTGTTTCCCCTCACCCCTTATTGTTCTGCCTCATTTGCAATGCTTTGCCTCCTTGTTCACTCCTTTCTAGCTTCACTGGCCTCTTGGCTTTGACCACACGAGGCAGGTTCCTGTCCCAGGCTCCTGCCTCAGGTTCCTGTCTTTCAGTAGATCCCCAGTGGGTTCACTCCCCCCCTCCTTCAAGTCTGTGCTCAAACATCATCTTTCTTGACTATACTACTTAAAATTCCACTTGTCCCAATCCCCAGCAATCTATATCATTCTTCACAACTAGATTTTTCTCCTCAGCACTTATTACCAATTGACATACAGTATATATCTTTAAAATTTACTTTTATTGTCCTCCTTTAGAATATAAATTTCATGACAACAGTTTAGATTTTTCTAAATCTGCTGCTGTATCTGCAACACCTAGAACAGAGCTTTGCACAGAATATATTTGTAGAATGAGTGTTGAATGGCAAGTTTTATCTTGATTTATTCTGCCCAAGACAGAAAGGTTTGATTACCCTGTTGTCACTGTTAATTGATAATTTGAGGCTAGATGGAATTGGGGTACTCATCTTTTTAATGTTTAGGTTTTAAAACAATATAAATAAAAATTTGGAAAAACAGAAGGAGAGAGACCCTGTTGCTCAATCCCAACTCTGCCTCCCTAACTCTCAATGCTAGGCTATGTTCATGATGGTGAAATACAACAGACAGCAGACCCTGTCAGGAGAGAACCACTCTTGTTTACTCATTACCAGTACCTCCATGTAACTCAGTGTTCAGAGTGGATCACACGAATAGGGAACTAGAAGCTATACTTATGATTACATGTTTATAAGGCTTTAACATTTATATTTGGTTCTCATTCATGAAATAGTTCTTGATTTATTCTATACTTCTCTATTCCCCTCTATTTATTTTGTATTAAGAAAACCCTACTACTTTCTTACTTCTGAAATGGATGTGACATGGCTTATGCTCAAAACTTACACACAACAGAAAAAGTAAAAATGAAAAACAAAGGAATGTAAGTAAAAAATGAATATTTATCTTATCAAGTTCTTTAGATAGTTTACCTCATTTGATCCTTCTTACAAACCCATCCTGATTTTATAATAAAAAAACCCCGCACATAGGCCTGGCCGGTGTGGTTCAGTGTTTGAGTCTCGACCTATGAACCAGGAGGTCAAGGTTCAATTCCTTGTCAGGACACATGCCTAAGTTGTGGGTTTGATCCCCAGTGTGGGGCATGCAGGAGGCAGCCAATCAATTATTCTCTGTCATCATTGATGTTTCTATCTCTCTCTCCCTCTCCTTCCTCTCTGAAATCAATAAAAATATATTTTAAAAAACTACATAGGAAAAACAGACTTTTAATACTTTTTGTATCAAAAATTCAAAAACTTATTTCCTTAAATGGCTCTTAATTAAGCCCAGTTTCACATTAAATCAATATTCAGTGAAAGTATATTTTTAATTACAAAGTATACAGGACGTTGTAGCTTTGGGGAAGGAAGGATTATATATGTTTTATTTATTGGTTCTGCTCCCAACATAGTATTAAGTGTAGACAGACACTTGGATATTTTAACCAGTGATGCTGCTGCTTATAGGATGATTGAGGGTGAATCATTTGTAGCAAGGTCTAGGGAAATCTAAATGATTCAGTCACAGCATCTAAATATTCATCTCTAACTCTGGCACAAGCAAGTTAATCCTAATTTGTATTTTCAAATAAGAGTTGGCCAATGAAATGTAAATTATAGTACAGAGAATTTAAGAGAAAAAGGGTATCTTTCTGGGTCCTATAAGTGGGGAAGGAGAATATCAAGGGAAAATTAATTGTAAAATGCTTCCAATGCTGGAACAAGAAAAGGACAGATTGGATTTCTCTTCTTTGAATCATTATATTCCTGTGGCTCTGAAATATGTGTTCTGTGTTTCAGGAATCTTGTCTGAGTTCCTTGTTAACCTAAGTAAATGGCGTGTAACGATTTCTGACAAATCCTTCATTTGGTGCAGGAAAACCAAGTCTGTACGGTTAGAGAAAATATTCTGATTTCGATGGGAAATGGGAAACACAACTCTTTCTTAACACTGAGAAATTCATCCCTGATGTTAAAGGGACATAGCTGTCATTTTTCTTTAAAGGGAAGTATTATGAAAGTGACATTTATCTCTAAAACTTAAAATTAGTGGCATTTCTACTCTTTGATCACATTCTAATTTTAACTTCTTTATGTAGACATAATGATAATACTAGAGGCTCGGTGCATGAAATTCATATACTGGGCGGGGAGTCCCTCAGCCAGCCTGTGCCCTCTCGCAATCCGGGACACCTCTGGGGATGTCTGCTTGCCGGTTTAGGCCCGCTCCCTGTGGGGATTGGGCCTAAGCCAGCAGTCAGACATCCTCTCGCAATCCGGGACCCCTCACTCCTTACTGCCTGCTTGCTCACCGCTTCTTACCCTTCTTACCACTGCTTGCTGCTCCTTCCTTTATGCTGCAGCAGAGGCAGGAGAGGCTCTCACCACCACCACCACTGCACTCACCAGCTGTGAGCCCGGCTTCTGGCTGAGTGGCGCTCCCCCTGTGGGAGTGCACTGACCACCAGGGGACAGCTCCTGTGTTAAGCGTCTGCTCCCTGGTGGTCAGTGCACATCATAGCGACTGGTCGTTCTGGTAGTTCCACCATAATGGTCGCTTAGGCTTTTACTATAGATACCAACAAATAAATTGTATGTTATTCCATAGATCATCAACAAGAAGATCATTTCTATTCTGTTGCAAAGCAGATCTATAAACTCAGATTATTTTGCACAAATTTTATGTCCCAATGGACATAAAATAAAAATTTGGAAATAGAGGATAAGTGAAATTTGGATTGCAACAAATTTTTAATTTATTCCAAGAGGCATGGATAAATGGGAAGGTTTTCAGATAGAGAATCTAAACAAATGACTCAGATGCATCCAAAATATCCGTAGACATTTAATATTTCCCTCTCTTCGGGACTCAAAAGTTCTCCTTTTGTTCCTGCCTCCCATTTTCCTGCTTTGGTGACTTTCATGTTTCTGGAGTGGAAATCAGATGTAATGGCCCCCCACAGAAAGGTTATTGAAAGAACCCAAGAAATAACTGGACCATCTGAAATCTCTCCAGGCGGTCATCTTTGCTCTAGGTGACATTTCCAACACAGGAGGATGAGAGGGTGGTGTTTATTCTTCCGAGCAGAACAAAACCTCCAGGCAAAGGAATGAGAAGGGAACTTAATAGAAAAAGTTTGTACGGTACCTAATTCATCTTCTCCAAATCCCAATATGTGGCCTGAAAAGTAGCCTCGACAGGAACCGCCATTGCCGAGACAGAGTGGTTTTTCCTGCCATTGCTTGGTCCCGGGGCTTTGCTGTAGAGTTAAGAAATTCCTGCAACACAAACACACCATAAACCTACAGTGAACACACTCCTTTGCTTAAAAAAACACAAGCAGTTGTCTAAAATAAAACTCAATAAATAACTGTTGTGCCATAGGCCTGGCTTCTAAAGGGAAAAATATTCTAGCCCATAACGTGTGTGAATGCTGTGAAATTCCCAGGTGGGGAGAAAGTACTGAAAGGGAGTATTTTGTTCCCCCAGGGCACTAAAAGTACCTGAGTCTGAGAAAAGCCCGCCCCTTCATCCAGAGAATGATACTTCCTCTCCAGGACTAGATTCCATGCTGAGCTATCAATCAGAGAGAGGGGCAGGGGGAGATAAAGGGGTCAGTATACTTTTCTAGTTCCTGTAGTGACCAAGCATATCAGCTCTGTCATGCGCCTGAATGCCAGCGACTTGGGAAACAAGATTCTGAATTTGGGTTTCATCACAGAATTTCTCATAATTATCCACAATGTGACCTTAACTTTAAACTAAAATGTAATTTTGGAGTATTCCTACCACTTGAGACTAATGAACTTGCCCAAAGTCCTGAAAATCTGGCAAAAGCAAAAATTCTCAGCCTTCCAAGATTATCTTTAAAATATTTATAAACTCATATAAAACCATAGCTTTCAAGTTACTCATTATCATGGCAAATTTATGGTAAGGATGAAGGAAAGAGCCTACGTAATCTCAGAAGTCCTGAGGACTTCTCTGCACTACAGAAAATTATTATTATTATTTTTTTAAATTGATGAAGATACAACGTCAAGGTATGGTTTATTTTAAACCTGTTGCTACAATCATTTTATTATATTATTCCAAGATTTAATGTTTGTAGTGTTGGACACAAAGAAAATTATTTTAGGAACTTGATCAAGTCTGTTTAGAAAGCATCTCTTAGGTAGTCCTTCAAACCTCCATACAATAGGGGAACTAAACATAAATAATATCTGTGTGTGTGTCCCAGAGCTGACCCCCAAAGGGAGACACTCACTTGAATACTTTACGGCAGTCTGCCCCCTAATCAATGTATGTGTCATTCAATATATCAAATTGTGGGATCAGGACGCCTACCCATCACGGTCTCCAAACACGTAGCTTCCATACAGCCTTTCCGACTGGCAGCCTCGGTAAACAAACCCGCCAACCAAAGGACCACTGCTAAATAGCTTGAATTCTAAAAGTGATGGCTCACTTTCTGGAAAGAAATGGACATGGCATTAGATCAGATGAAACATATTTTCATAAAGTAAAAGTGATGTCGGCCCAGCCACGATTATTCCAGTCGTTTACTTTAACTCTGAAGTGTGTTCCATCATGCACGAGGTGGAGCCTTGCTATAGATACTTAGTGAGAATAGTTGCTCCCGTTGCTTAACTGGTATAAATTTAAAGGGCTTCCACGTACAGCTTAATGAAATGGGAATGCTCTGACGTGCTTGCTGTTGTTATAACTGCCAAGACTTAGAAAGTTTTTAATGCAATTAGAATCTGGATAGTTTGGAAATCATAGTTACTTACTTTAGAACCAAAATACTTAAAAATAATACTTAATTTTTTAATATTGGATTTTTTATAGAAATGCTTCAGCATATATTTAGTAAATTGAGCTAGACATTATATAAACTGTTTAAAAGTTCACACTTTAATGAAAATAAAAGTATAGTGCATAAAAGGTCTTTAAAACCACATTTGCACATTTCAAACATTGTCACTTAGTCAAGTAATATCTTCATTTAAAATATTTTAATAGTTTTGTTGATAGAGTTGTGTGGTTCACAAAGCCAAACGCAGTCATTCCTTTTGAATCACGTGTATGGACATGACCTCACTTTTTTCACACTTAAATACACATATGCTAATTGCAGTGAAAAAGATCTGAAGTCAGTTGCAAATCAATCTGAAAATTACTTATTACTCATTAAGTACATTATGTGCTTAATATAAATAAGTCACTATCAGCAGGCAGTATTTTAGGCACAAACTTGCATGTAAAGACAGCAATTTTAAAGTCCTCCTCCCTCCCCATGTGATTATGATGAATATGATATTATCAGAAGTAGAAAAGATAGATTTTAAATAACCAGTACTCTGAGATGTAGACTATTTGGAAGGTAGCTATGCTCACCACTATACCACCAACGCCTTGGGGTAGACCCATGATTGGCAAACTGTGGCTCGCGAGCCACATGCGGCTCTTTGGCCCCTTGAGTGTGGCTCTTCCTAAGCCTTAGGAGTATCCTAATTAAGTTAATAACAATGTACCTACCTATATAGTTTAAGTTTAAAAAATTTGGCTCTCAAAAGAAATTTCAATTGTTGTACTGTTCATATTTGGCTCTGTTGACTAATGAGTTTGCTGACCACTGGGTAGACTATTTGAATGATTGAGGACATGAACTCTGGAATCAGGTTGCTGAACTCTGGGGTTCAAATCCAGGCCCTGCCACTTTATGTTGTGTGGTATTTAATCTTTCTGTGTCTCACTTTCCTCATCTGGACAATGGCCTAGTGCCTATCACATAGGGTTGTTTTGTGAATGAAATGAGTAAAGTTTATAAAGTGCTTACTGCGAGGGCTGGCATGTAGTAAGCACCGTGGCTGTGGTTACTTGTTGTTGTTTTCAGTTTTATTGAGGTATAATTGACAAATAAAATTGTAAGATATTTATTTATTGTTGTTTTGCTAATCCTCACCTGTCGATTAACACTCCCTCCACGTTCTGCGTGGAGTAGGGTTCGGTATCTGAAAGTGGAGCCGCACAACAAATGAAAGAAAGACACGAGATAATTTTGCAATATTGGGGGACCAGGCGGGCAAGTCCCGAAGGACTTCCTCTCTGTGCTTAGGTCTCACCAAGCTTTTATTGATCTGGGATGCACTCATAGCATAGCCCTTAGTCAGGTGACCCCATTAACAGGCAGACTAGCCCATCAGCAAGGATTTACATAATAATAAATGGGAATTAAGGGAACTAAGGTGGGGATGCTTCAGCTATTATTACCTAAATTAACTGGGTGGTTCCTAGATTAACTGGGTGGTGCAGTTCTGACCTTTGCTGTTTTCAGTTTTATTGAGGTATAATTGACAAATAAAATTGTAAGATATTTATTTATTGTTGTTTTGTTAATCCTCACCTGAGGATATTTTTCCATTTATTTTCAGAGAGAATGGGAGGGAGAGAGACAGAGAGATCGAAACATAGATGTGAGAGAGACACATCAATTGGTTGCCTTTGCACATGCCCCAACCAGGGCCGGGCATCGAGCCTGCAACTGAGTTACATGTCCTTGACTGGAATCGAACCTGGGGCCCTTTAGTTTGCAGGCTGACACTCTTTCCACTGAACCAAACTGGCAAGGTCATAAATTGTAAGATATTTAAAGTGTACATCATGGTGATTTGATATATGTATACATTGGGAAAAGATTCAGTGAGTGTGTTTTTAATACATAAACATAGGGCTGCCAATATTGTAACCATTTTCAGCTGAACCCCAATTAATGTGCTTGTAGAATTTAGCTTAATCTACAAAAATAGCTGGAATTCCAGCAAGCTAGTGACTCATTAGATTTTTTTTCCAAACCACATTATTCTTTGGTTTGGCTTTTGTAAGATGCACACACACACACACACACACACGAATACCTGAAAAAAAAATAAAGTAAAATAACCGAATACCACATGAACTAACACAGCTGCTTCATTCCTGGTACTGAATATAAATATCTGTATTTAATGAGTAAATAGAAGAAGCAATCAATTTAATAATCTTAATCTACTGTGTTCCCTAAATCATAATATTTGATATGTTGCTTCCTCCAAAAGGAATAAATACTAAAACGTTGAAAGATGTTAAGTATCTTTGACTTCATATTATCCAATTTTATATTTTATATGTATCTCTAAATAACTCTAGTAGTCATGTTATTAAAATGTCTAAACATCACATTTCCATGACATGTCTTTGCAAGGCTATTACCTTGTTTTCCCTAAGATAAACACATTTAAAAAAATTACATTCTTATTTGAAACACTTATAATTTTCCTAATTGCTAAGACTAGCATGCTGGTTATTGAAAAATTCCTTACACTTAACACTTGTTTTTTGCTCTGCATATAAGATGTTAAGACAAGTTCCCCCTTATATATTACATAAATAGAAGTTATTCATCTTGATTCTCAGATGAGCAAAATATAAACGGCTAACTTTTGAAGGTCCATTACATTTTTTGGACTGACCGAGCACCATTTAATCTGTGGGAAAGGTAATTACCCCAATGGAACCCTGGGGACTTATAAGAGTTCCTGGACCTTTAAAAAGTGAGCAATTTACTCCTTCACCACTGTTAGGCCAGTGTTTTCATGCTTTCCCAGGGCTCTTTCTGCAGAAATCCTTTTCTCTTCAATTTATATTCTAAAATAAGATAAAACCAAACTAAACCAACAAATGATGCTCTACTCACCATAATCTTTCCCCTTTATTATCTGTAGGATTCTGGCTGATGACCTGTTCTTTCCATTGGAGTCTGAACAGAGTATTGTTAAATTGATGTTGATGTCTGTGGGATGTCGATCCACGGCACATCTGTGTAACAAAAGGGGACACCCATGAGTTCCTACCTGTGTCTTCCACGCTCAGACTGGAGAGTTCTGACACAGAGGCCTTTGTGGGCTGGCGGATCCTTTGGGCGATATGGTTTGGATCCGCTAGAAGAGGCTGAGGGAAACATCCTGATGTGTTTGTGGACTCTGCTGAAGCTTAATGATCTCTAGAGAAGAGTTTTTAATTTCTCTGGGTATCTCCCTGTCTTGTGAATGTGCACACTGACTTCAAACACTTGCTAGTCTGTTATTAAGGAATATCACATGTACAACAAACTGGTAAAGTATAAGAATCAGGAACAGCCCACATTGGCGACACACAATGTAAAATTAGTTGTAGTATTAGTTTTGTGTGTCTTCCATGGAACCCCTACATTCTAAAACTCAGGCTGCTCTAACAAAGGAAAGTGTGCACTCCAATTCAGGGAACACAATAAAGCTGGTCCCACAACCATTGAGGTCTTTTAGTGGACTTTAGTCTTCATGTTCTGAGCAGAATTTTTCTGTGACTTAAGTCACTGACTATAAACTCCATGAGGACAGGAGCCACTTCCACCTTCATCTCTGTATTACCTAGTTCCAACCTGGGAATATAAAGAGAGCTCACTATTTGTTCAATGGTTAAGTCATGAGGAGTTTGGGTTGGGGGAAGAATAAAGTTGAATACTATAATTTTGAAGTTCTCACAAATGTGGAAGATGGTGTTGCATTGTTTTTAAGTTTCCCAAACTTTGTCATTATTGACACTTTGGTGGGTGGTGGTGGTGGTGGGCAGAGTGCTGTCGGACATTTAGCAGCATCTCTGGCCTCTACCTGCTAGATATCAGTAGCATGACCCCTTCCTCCCAAGTTGTGAAAACCCAAAATGTTTCTAGACATTGCCAATTCATCCTCTAAAAACCACTGTTTTTGGTAAAAATATATAGGTATACACATTAATGACTTAAAAACAAAACCCTTGGGGAAATTAATAAATTAAGAAATAAAACAATCTGAGAGTAGGTTCTGGGTCTTGGGTAACAAAACAAAAACTGTCGCCTCCAAATGCTCCCATCCATATTAGGAAAACTATAAGCCTGACCTGCCAGAGATGGGTTAGCTGTTCTGTGGCAACAGTCTCTTAATTTCCCTCTTTAATTCAAGGGCTCACAGAATACAGTGCCTGGCAGGGATCATGACATCCACATGCTGTGACTGAAGGTGGAACTGAATCCGCGCAGGGTGAGAAAATTTTCCTATATTGCTTTTCTTTTTCAGATGAAACTATAACATAACAATAAAAAGGTTTGTCCTGTTTCTGGTAAGAAAGAGCAAATCTGGAAGAAAAGGCCAGGTCTCCCAGTGGTTTCATTGCTGGGGGCCATGAGGCTTTTACTCTGGCTGAATACTAGGTCCACTGAGAACCACTTGACCCTTTGAACCTTTAGTTTCTTATGTAAAAAAGAGGCTGAGAGTGAAGCTTCTCTGTATGATACTGTAAAGGCAGAGACATGTTGTTATATATTTGTCCAAACCCATACAAGGTGTGACACCGAGTGAACCCTAATGTAAACTGCGGACTTGGAGTGATTATGATGAGTCGATGCTAGCTCCTCCACTATCACAAATGGACCACTCTGGTGGGGTTAGCAATAGCGGGGGAGGCTCTGCATGTGTGGCAGCAAGGGTATATGGGAAATCTCTCTACTTTCCAATCAATTTTGTTGTGAACTTAAAACTGCTCAAAAAAAGTTTAAAGTCTTCAAAAAAGGGGGAGAGGGGCTTGATGACAGCTACCTCGGAGCACCCCTGAGAGGCATAAGGAGATAAGGAGCATAAGATACTTAGCTCAGTATTCTGCACCCAGGTGCTTCATAAAAGGCAGCTTAATGTGTAGCCAATAATAATTATTTAGCTTCCTTTCTGCTTTATTAAATGTTCCAACATAACCTTGGAGGGAGGCATGAGTGTGTCTCCAGCCCTCTGCCGCCGGGGGAGGGGGCTCCGCAGCACAGGCGTCCTGCCCTACGTCAGGTCTGTAAAGTGCCTCCCACTGTGTTTTTACACTGAGGGTCCAGGACCCCCGGGGAAGGTTGCACGAAAGCGCCGGCGGGACTGTGGTGACTCAGGCTGCTGGACTTCAAAGTGCTGCTTTGTGGTGGTATCTGCGAGCGCTGAGCTACAGGAATGGAATGTGACGGTTTCCTCCACATCCTGAACCCACCTTAAGTATTCCCTGTCGCCCAGATTTTAAGATCTGCTGAGATGCCAAAAAGGAAATGAACTGTAGACGTGGACTTTGATGGAGGGGAGATGAAGGGCATGAGGGATTATAAAACTAAAAAGTTCGAAAACTGCTCACCTTGCACACAGTGAACACTCAATAAACATTAAATAGCAATAATACCTTAGCCAATAAAGGAGTCGATGTGGCCCGATAGCCCTTAGCATGACCAGCAGATCACGGGTAGGATAGGGTGAAGCTTTCAGCACAGAATGACTTTAGTAGACTTCATAGCTTTTTAAAAGTGTACCCCAAGCTTCTCTCTCTACATTGTTCTTAGGGTTCCTTTTTTTATGGTTCATTCTAGTAAGTGGTCAGTATTTCATTTAGCATTCCTTTAGTATTTGTAATTTTTTTCAAGGAAAAGAATGCTAATGTTTAGTCAATTCCTTACAAGTTGGTACTGTATCATCATATGTATTAAGTGAAGTGATAAAATAAGAACTTTAATTTATTTAAAATCTACCACGTGTGTCAGACACTGTGTCATGCTTTACTCGTAGATACATGCGTTTAATCATTGCAGCATCCTTGCAAGGTACCACCCCCATCTAAAATGTAAGGAAAGCATCGTTTAGACCAGCGGTTCTCAACCTGTGGGTCGCCAACCTGTGGGTCGTGACCCCTTTGGGGGTCGAACGACCCTTTCACAGGGGTCGCCTAAGACCATCGAAAACACATATATAATTCCATATTGTTTTTGTGATTACTCACTATGCTTTAATTATGTTCAATTTGTAACAATGAAGATACATCCTGCATATCAGATTATTTACATTATGATTCATAACAGTAGCAAAATTACAGTTATGAAGTAGCAATGAAAATAATTTTATGGTTGGGGGTCACCACAACATGAGGAACTGTATTAAAGGGTCGAGGCATTAGGAAGGTTGAAAACCACTTGTTTAGACGGATTTAAGGAGACAAAAGGTTTATTATCTCTCTGATTATTCAGATGGAGTTTGAATCATGACACTGGTCCACCAGTGCTTCTCTAATAATAGCCCTCCAAAACTTAAAGGCAATTTTTCTCCATGAAATTGTCCTTTTTCATGTCTAATCTGCCTCCTAAATCTGCTTCGTGCGTTAAGAGAGGAGAATGCTAACTACTGGCTTGGACAGTGAGCCTGTGGGATTTCAGCGGCACAGCCTCGCGCACCACTCGTGCTGCTCTGGGCCTGGAGCTGCTCTGGGCCTGGACCCGTCTGTCTGTCTTTTCTCAGTTCCCGAGGCCCAGCCTGGTTCACGCTCTCACCTGCCTGGATCGTGGAGGCCGTGGGCAAACACTTCGGGGGGCTGGTTGGTGCTGTTGAAGTGCGGGTTGCTCCTGGGGATGGAATAAGGCACGTTGCACATGTCTGTGTCCACGTCCAGCCGGAGGACAGAACCCGTGAAGTCACTGAGAAATAGGAGGACGACATGAGTGCTTTCGTTTTTATTACTTATTTCACCAAAACCAAATGCAGAGAGGTTGCTCTACAGATCGTGCCCCTGTTTGAGACAAAATTATTCCCATTCCCCATTCCATCCGGTGGGAAATAAAGTGAGGGGCAGTCTACTTTCAGACAAGTGGCCACAGACTGCACCCCTGGGAGGGGACTGCTGTTTGCGTCTGTCCTCTTATTTTTTTGCTGACCCGTGCATTTTGTGTTCTGCAAGAAGCTCCATCGAATATGTCGGTCCATGCTGCGGAGTGGTGGCAGCAGCGTGGACACGCAGAGATGAGGTGCTGTTTGCGTCTCAGGGCTGCATTAGTTCTCTGCCTTCTCCCTCTGCTCCGTGCATTAATACAAGAGAGTGCTAAATACTGGCTCGGGGAAGGATGTCAACACAGTGGTGTTAGGACATCGACGTGCAGCGACTTTAAAAAAATATCACAGCAGCGTGCTCCTGAATGCCTCTTCACGTCACCAAGGCAGGCACTGAGAACCAAGTTAAATGTTTAACCAGGGGATTCAACTCAAAGACTGCCTTTCACCCGCTGGGCCCGAGCCTTTCTCCTGGCACTTTCACATCAAATGGGAACCTGCTCTTTCTTCCTTCCTTTCTTTCTTTTTTTTTTTTACCTTAACCCATCCATTTCTTCCATATCATCCAGTGTGATCATCCCATCGCCGAGAATGACGTACAGCAAGCCGTGGGGGCCGAAGAGCAGCTGTCCCCCCAGGTGCTTCCTGTGCAGCTCTGCAACCTCGAGAAAGACCCGGGCGGTTCTCAGATCCACCTGATGGGGGTTTTTCCTACATCGGGGGCAGAAACAAGACCACGACTGTTAGAGCTGGAAGGCGCAGCCCCTGGAAAGTAACGAGTACACACCTAGGGAAGCAAACACCTGGCCTGTAAATAAGGAAACACATACTTGAAATGGGGCTAATAAAAACCACCAAAAATTACGTTATTTTCCAACGTTCAGAAGTAGCGTTTAGATTGCAAGGTAATTGAGGAAAAGTGCCCAAGCTATCGTTTTTTTTGTTTTTTTGTTTTTTTTCAGTTTTCCTTAAAGACACACATGGGGGTTTAAGCAAGATGGAGACTGTGGGTTTAATTATTGCCACTGTATGGCTATCCATTTGTAACTTCTAAACAAAAAAGGATGAAGAGATATCGAGAAAATAAGATGGAAAAATAGGTATGCCTCCGTGCATTTCAGCGATACCTGGACACTGTGTATTCCACAACTCGAAGAATGTGGTCGTGCGGCCCCATAGCCCAGCGTTCTTGGTTGGTGGTGTAAGACACATACAGCTTTCCGTTTTTCTTGTAATTGGGGTGGAATGCAAGGCTTAGCAGTCCTCTTTCATCTCCTCCCTGCAGTCAAATGAAAAACACAAAGAATCGCAAAGTTAATTATGTTCTTTATTGTGTTTCAACTGGAACCCCCGAAAGAGTCTCTTTCTTTCTTTCTTTTGGATAATCTTTGCCCAAACTCTTTTCTTTTCTTCCTTGCCTACTGCACAAAAAGGGATTATAAAACATTTCACTTTGCGGAACTCTTTAAGGGTTCGAACAAGCCAGTCGTCTCGCGTGGTTATCTATGCACAAGACCCTCGCATTACTTTTGTCAAGTGATTTGTGCCTGTGATCTTGGGAAGCTAGGAAGACAAGGTTAAGTGCTGGGAAGAATTCTCTGCTGGGTTACCATGTTGCTTGTCATCCATGGAAGACAAATAAAAAGGTTCATAATCAGCAGTCACTTCTAATCCAAGTCTCCAAAACCTAAAACACAGTGTGGGCTGCCAGCTCCCACTGTCTTGGCAATATGTTTAGAAAACAGTTAAATTGCTTGTGTAATATGTAAACCTTTGTTTTACCCCGGAGGCATCTGCATCGGTTGTCACAACGCTGGTGGTCTGTTCATCATCGCTAGGTAATAAGCAGCCTTGGTCTCTCTACGTAGAACAAGGTATTTTCACACGCATCCCCTCCATGCTCAGAGCTTTTCTTTATAGAAGGATGGGGAAACGGGAGGAGAGCGGACAGCCAGGGCTGGGGCGGGGGCGGGAGAAATACTAGAGGGGAAAGGGGACACTAGGAAATAAAAATCCCAAACAACTTTCTTTTGTTATTATATGAATGTCAAGGACTGTGTACATTAGGCATGCCAAATGCTGTAACAATTAAAACATCATCATGTTCTTAAATAGAAAGGCATTTTATCTTTTCTGCTAATTCAGCTTGAAACTCAATATGGTCTTAACATTTGTTTTATCCCACAAGTAGTCTAGGAATTTCTATCATGAAATCAAAGTATCTAAAATTATCTAGATCAGAGACGCGAGTCCCTATTCTAGGACGGCAGCAAGCATCTCCTCCGGAGTCTGATGAGTCATCCACAGAGGTGAAGGCAGTGACCACAGACACGGACAGCTGCTAGCACATCACCTTCCACACACCATGTCCTTAAAAACGCGTCCTCGGGCGGAAAGCTATACATTACTCCTTAGAAGTGTTCAAGGAGGGAAAATCTCTCCCACTGCAATTACTTCACAAGGTGATAATGGAGGCACTGTTGTGCTTTTTTTGTCCCTAGAATAGCATGTGTTCCTAGCAAAGCATAAGACTGTACATAGTTTGTATTCTACATGGATTTGAGTATTTTAAGTTTTAGGCATAAAAGCTCAGTTTTAGTAAACATTGTTGATTGATTTCCTGGAATAGAGAAAAAAATGCTCTCAGATATGTGCCATCCAAAGTGGAAACACCCACACTTTAAGATGGTATAAATAAGAAAGTCAATGCAAATATCCCAGAACTACCAAATTGTCGTTCAAATGTCAAAAAAGTCACCCTCCTCATTCGCATATCACAATATGCTTAATATTAATTTAAATTAAAAGAACAATCTCACTGAAGGGTAAGGATCTAATGGCTATGATTTTATGTATGAGCCTCTATTGCAGGGATTATCTTGTAAAGATGATTTTAATATGGAGTTGATGTTTTCCTGTTTACATCTTCGTTACACAAATATCTCTGCCCTTTCTTATGAGACTTTGAAAGCTGGGGTGTGTAACTAAGATTCGGTTATAGAAAGTCACTGCACATTTAAACCTCCTTGACAGGTGCATAAGGAGGCCTGGGGGTGGGGTTTAGTGTGTGGCTACTTCCTCTTCTGTATAGATTTCCCTCTGAAGCTGTGAGTGCAGAGAAAGGGCTGCATGCCCACTTCACAACTGTTTGTGTTCCACTCTAAGAAGCTTTTGTTGAAAGCAGTTCTTTTGTAGTCTCTAATCAAATCATCTGAAATACAACTGGAGTTGGATAGCAACATGGTTTAAAACTGTGCTGGTTGCTTTTCAGGAATTAGGAATGTAGAATTCCTGTACTGTGGGAAGACGGATGGGAAAAGAGATTTATACAAATCCCAAGCGTCACCTATCACAAGCAGGCAGCAAGTAATTTACAAACACATTAGGGTTGTTTCGCCGGAGTATCCAAAGCTACCATGAGACCCTGGTTCCCCTCTGCTTGGCCCCCGCAATACTGCATCTGCTTCTAGACAGCCCCACACCAAGCACAAGTGACTCCTCAAAATCAGGTGGTTGAATGATTTGAAAATAATGTCCCTATGCACTGTGGAACTTTGAGATTAACGCATGTTTCAGAGTAAATCATAACCACTCCACCCCTGTCACCCTTAGGGACTGTTAATAAGTAGTTAACTGCCACTCCAATTACCATTCAGCTCTCAGGAGAAATTTCACAGGGTCAACAGAAGAGAGGCAAAACCTCCCCAAAGAGTATTGGTGACTTTGGTATAAATACAAGATCAGATCTAGTCTTATAGTTTGAGAATACTCTTTCCTGGTGGACAGATCAAAGTTCTAACCAATTGGCTGAGAATATTCCTGGTCTCTGAAGAAAACAAAGTATGTAGCATTTGAAAAAGAGAAGTATTCTCAAAATGATTATACCAGAAAATATTTTTTCTTTTTAAGAGGAATTGTGGAGCATGGTCTTTCATTGTAACATTATATTTTTTAAAATATATTTTTAGTGATTTCAGAGAGGAAGGGAGAGGGAGAGAGAGATAGAAACATCAATGATGAGAGAGTCATTGATTGGCTGCCTCCTGCACACCCCACACTGGGGATGGAGCCCGCAATCCAGGCATCAAACCTGGGGCTCAAACTGTGACTTCCTGGTTCATAGGTCAATGCTCAACCACTGAGTCACACTGGCAGGGCTGTGATATTATTTTGAAGAAAACATTCCCTTCATACTTTCAGTAGGGATCAAGTTAATTTTTCCTGATTGCTGGCCTCTTTAAAAATTTGCTTTAATCTCTTTCAAGGAATGTATATTTTAGGAAATAGGACTGGGCAGCACTGAACTGGAAGCAGCATTTTCCATTTTTGCATAGTTTTTCTTAGTGACCTTTTGGCAAGTGACTGGCTTCAAGTTCAGTAGTCTACAAAACAGCCCTATGGCATTGAGAAATAAATGAAACATCCATTAAAGTAAACAATGCAGTGCTAAGTTCAAGATATTCCTTGTTACTGCCTTGTCCAAAAAAAAAAGTTTGTATTTGACGTTCGTTCAACAAATATTTATTGAATACCTTACTATGTGTTAGGCATTGTGCTTGGTGCTAGGGCTAAGACAATCAATAAAAACCAACCCTATGTGCCTCAGTTGGTTGAACATCATACAGTGCACTAAAAGGCCACCAGTTCAATTCCCAGTCAGGGCACATCCCAGGTTGCGGGTTCTGTCCCCAGTTGGGGTGCATATGAGAAGCAACTAATCGATGTTTCTGTCTCACATCGATGTTTCTCTCTCTCTCTCTCTCCCTCCCTCCCTCCCTCTCCCTTCTTCTCTCTAAAATCAATTTTTAAAAAACTCTGTTATTAAAAAAACACACCAACCCCTGCCCTTAAGGAGCTTATACATGGAAGCAGATAACAAGGTACCATTCTCAGTTGTTTTATTCCCACCACACTTATGATGCTGACTTTGGGGGCAGGCTCAGCACTGTGAGAAATGTGCACGACCCAAAGACAAGTAGTAAAGAGAACAAATAAAGAATCTGGGTAACTTTGACACAAAGGCTGATTAGTATATTAACACCTGAGGTTTCTGCACTCGAAACTTGGTAAGAAAAAGAAAAAAGCTTGGCTGTATGAAAGCTCAATTACATGAAGAATTAGGCAGTTTCTGCAAAAAGTAAGACCATCTTCTAGTTTATTTTATGTACATGACACAGGTGAGCAGGTATGAAGACCTCCCGTAGAATTGTCCTCTTAATAACGAAGGAGCTTCTGAGAATTGCTGTAAGAACAGAGTGGCGGTAATTTTAATTCTCTATGAAACATAGATTGTATTCTAAGGCAAGTCATCACATTCCCTTTATTGCTGGTCATTCCCATGCCTACGGTGTGCTGGCACACCTCAGGAAAGGGACACGAGGACTTGGAGACTAACACGGGCCTCTCCCTGTGCACACCTTGGCTTCTCTTAGGCAGGAACTTTCTGCTGTTCAAAAAATGTGAAACAGGCTTGTTAGTTCAAACACAATACCAGGTTGTATTCGTTTTTCTATTGCTGCGGTAAAAAAATCACCACAAACTTAGTAGGTTGGAGTTCAACGTGGGTCTCATTCTGGCTACAATAAATGTGGGAGCAGGGCTGTGTTCCTTTCTGAAGGCTCTAGGGGATAATCCATTTCCTTTTCCAGTGTTTAGAAGCCATCGGCATTTCCTTTTTGTGTCCTCTGTACTCCCTCTTCAAAGCCAGCAACAGTGGACTGAGTCCTTATCACATCGCACATCTCATGCCTCTGACCTCCTCTTCTCTCTCTCCCACTTTCGGAATCTGTGATGCCATGGAGCTCGCCCAGGTAATCCAGAATAATTTCCCTACGCAGTCTTTAACAATCTTAATTCCACTGCGACCTTGATTTCCCTTTGCCATGTAAAGTAACATAACATGTTCACAGGTTCAGGAGGTTAAGATGCAGACATCTTTTGGAGAAGGGTATTATTTTGTCCACCACTTGGCTATCTTAATCTGTGTTTTAAAAAAGGATCTATTTATGGCTTACTTGAGGCATCTCGGCCATGCCCAAAAGTGAGCACCCTGATGAAGAGGTGGCTAAAAGTTTACAAGGAGATACTAAGGAAAGCTGTCACTGTAAGCATCCACTTCAGAATGAAGCAAAAGCACCTTTCAGAATGAGGAGGAGGAGGAGGAGGCAAAGGAGGAGACCATCTGGTAACATGGGCATGTGACACGTTCATATAAGAACTCTGTCAAGAGCAAGGCTCCTGTGTTAATCAAGAAGGTTAAGTTCAATGTTAGTTCTACCAACTGGCAGATTTTAAGCTCACGGATGTATTATTTTGCTTTGTTCCTAAGTTTTGAAACACTGTAGAGTATTAATTTCTTCACAATTACTGGAAAAGATGAGAAGCGTGGCTTTTCACTGGTTCCAAGTCTAATTTGGTCTCAGAAGAGGAGTCAATCCCCTGAGGATCCCCAGTTAGCTTGGGGAGATAATGCATGATTTGTTTCTGTGATAGAATGAAAAATATATTTGGTCTTGATCCCCAGTTCCTGAGTGAAGGGACTGTTTTTGTTACTCATAACGAACCCCTGTCAGCTTTATTGGAGTTTATGATAATGAGGTAACTCTTGGTGGGTCCCTAGAAATCTTCAGGATGGGGCTGGTAGCCAGAGGAACCAAAAAAATGTGATTACACGATTGGAACTTTCAGCCTCACCTCCACCCCCCAACCTGCTGGGAGTGGGGAAGCACTGGAGACTGAGCCCACTCACCAATGGCAGTGATCCAATCAAGCATCCCTCCATAACCCCCCACCCCCTATGCATTGTTTTCATTTGGCTGTTCCTGAGTCCTAGTCTTTAAAATAAATCAGTAATAGTAAGTAAAACAATTTCTATTATTCTAGTGAATTACTGAGCCCAATATGGGAAACCCTGAATTTGTAGTCAGCTGGGCAGAAATGTGGGTAGCTGGGGCACCCCATTTGTGGTTGGTGCTTGAAGTACGAGTTATTCTCCTTTCTTTAAAATTTCCTCTATTTTTCCAGATTTGGCTTTTCTTTCAGACAAGTCTTTCACTTATTCGAGTTGTTCTCTGGTTTCTTGATAACCAAATACTAAGGATCAGCTCATCTCTTCAAGGCCTCTTTCTGATTAATTGTCTTTACTCATCACTCCATGTGCTCTGAGAAAGTACATACGATTCTCAAATGCTGGCAGGACCCAAGCTCACCTGCACACACTCCCCCCCCCCACACCCCGACAAAGACCACGGCCTTCTTCAAGCGGAGAGCTGCTAGAAGATACCCAGCAAGTCAGTGTTTTTAGGAAGCATCTCACAGGGTATATAATTTCTGGTAGGTAGCAATCGGTCCATGTCACGTGCATTTAGGGTCCCACATTTTATCTTCTACAGGTAGCAAATGCAAACACAGATTAGCAAAGTGCAAGTGGGAGAATGAAATATATTCTAGATGGAGACCAACTACCTGAAAGCCACACTAGCTTTCTTCACTGACTCCTGCCCACCCTTCTCAAACATGAACAAAATAAATCTGTCACCCTGGGTTTAAGTTACAACCTACACAGAGGGAAGACTCGAGAAGTGGTTATTTTCTAGAATGTCCAACTTCCCAGCTGTTGCTTATTCCCTACACTAATGCTCTTTTGACATCTCAAGCCTATGGGGGAAGATATATATGCACACTCAGTTATATACTTTAAAGTGATTATGGTCACAATAGTTGATGTATGTATGTACATGATTTATTTTACATAAGCTTTATCTTTGTCAAATGGAATTGAATTTCATAACTGTATTTTTCCCTAGGCTCTTTACCTGTTTGAACTATGATATTTGATACAGTATGGTATATTGCTTAATGGATTGCCATGTATCTTTCACCTTGTCTAGGTGGTGGTTAGCTGTGTTAGAACCTTCACTATCTGCTGCCCAAGGAATCCGACATGATATCAGGGAATGGCTTGAACACTAGGGACTATTGTCTCAATATGTGTGAAATATTAATAATATCAGTGGTTTTCCAAAATTCAGTTCTCCAAAACATATTTTCCAAAAGATAAAATGCTTCAATAAAGTTAAACTGTGAAACATACATTTGCAATAATAACGTAACAAAATAATAAAATGACAAAAAGTCTAAACTTTTCTCAGAAACAAAATCCTAGCACTAAACACTTTTTTGAAGAAGGAAAATTTATAGAAAAATTGGCAACACACAGAGAAAGCAAAGCTCTTATGCTTGTGTGTCTGTTTAGGTTACATGAAAATAAAGAAAAGGTTTAGCAAAAACTACAAGAATATTTATGGGAATTAAAAATGAATACAAATGACCATTTGAAAAGCTCTGTAACTACACTAACCTCATCTATTACAACCTACAGGTTGAATACTTCTTAGACCTCAGATTTTTAAAAGTGTACATTTCTAGACTGAGTTGTAAAAGGGTAAAATATTGGGCAGTTATATTGTTAGACATGGCAAAATTTCAGGTGTGTAAATTAACAACTAGATCAATTCTCCTCTAGGCTGTAAGCTTCCTGAAGGCAGGGACCTCATGTTGGTATTCCTGTTGCCTTACAAAGGATCTCATCTATAGTAGAAGCCATATCATAAAAGGTAACATGTATTGAGCACTTACTATGTGCCAGAGAGGATGATAAGTAATTGGCAAGCATTATCTTGTTAAACTTTGTAAAAACTCTAGAGTTTAATGCTATTTTATATTATCCTTATTTTCTGGGTAAAGTATTTGAGTAACTTTCTCAAAATGCACAATCAGAAGTGCCAGAGATTGTGATCGGAGAACAAATACTATAAATCACTGTTACATCACCCCACCAAATGAATGCTAAATGAAGAAACGAACTAACAAAGAATGGATTGTATTCCATCAGTGCCCATTGTTCACGGACTGGGGCAGGACTGATACAGTCTCATTTGGGTTTCCAAAGCTCCACAGGGGAACACAGTGAAGCTTACACCTCAGTTATTTTAACTTGTGTGAGATATCATGAAGCTTATATCTGTTATTTTAACACAAAGGTTAATTTAGGGTTTAGGGCAATGTGCTGATAAACCCACAATCTGGAAAAGAATTGACTTGTGTGCTCTTCCATGATGTAAATACTGTCCCCACGGCCAATTTCAGATGGACGACTTGATGTCACTGACTGGTGTGTGCAGAGCCAAGCACAGTTAGCTCTCAGCCTGTGACCACCAGTGTAGAATTTCTATTCTCCTTCAAACCTCTTTGATTCTTTCCCTCTGTGATTATTCTGCTCTTTTCTTTTAACATGTTTGTCACACCTGTTGCGTTTAACGTGAGGCACCCAAATCTTATTGTGTATTAACCCAGGGTTTAAAGAATTAAATAGATCATTAATTAAACAGGAAAAAAAGGTATCTCTTACTGGATTTTTAGATGAAACATACATAAAAACTAGCATATCCCCAAAAAATAGAGCAGAACACTCAGCAGCCCTGACAAGGAATTCACCTGGTTGTTTGATGGGGGAGAGAGGCAAGTGAAAAGTCCTCAGTAAGAATCTTTCTTCCCTCCCAGAAGTTCACACAGATAATTACAGGAGGCAACAAAATCAAAGCCACTGTGTAAATTCCACAAAGTGGTATTTGAATTGAAGATACAGTTATTACAACAGAGAGGTAAGAGCCATCCTTAAATTCAATTGATCCATCTAATAAGATTTTGGATGGAAATGTGATTTGGAGGGAGAGAACATGTAGCCCTACATTTTAATCCGATGAGGAATGCATTTAAATTATGTAGAAGTATTATTATCTTGCTGCCCACCACCCAAAGAACTTTTGGACTTCAGAAAATTGCAGGCATGGAAAGGCACATTTATACTTATTTTTAGCATCAGCCTCACCACATAGTTTTGATAAAGATCTGCCCCTATCTCTTTGGGAAATTTAGAGGGTATATGTTACCAGTGGCTTATTAATGAATGATTTGCAAGACTTGAGGTAATCCGAATTTTTATTTCAGAGTTGAAACATACATACATGGCCACTGAAGGAATATTACTTTTTTTTCAGTTAAAAAAATATGGAGATTATATACTTTAAAGTTAAACATAAATAATGTCTTTATAAACAAAGAAAGGGGATAATGGAAACAAAATCAACCCCAACATTTGTGTGTTCTCTAATAATACTGATGGCAAATCGCAATATATTTTCTGCCCACCAAAAACAAACTCTATACAAAAATGCACTTCCAAGATTTATATATGCATTCTTAATATTGGCAAAGTTGTGAAAATTATCTCAGAGAAATATTTTCACATATTTATATAAGATAGTGAATCCAGATTCAGTTTTGGATATCCAATTAAAAACTAATAAAGAATAAGAGATTGCTCTAAGAGTATGTTAAAATATGTACATCCATTAAAAAATACACATATCCCCCAAGTTAGATAATGCCACAGAATAAAGAAAATATTTGCTTATGTTTGGGGAATTTCAATTTTTCTTTTTCTCACTCTCTTAAGGATTTCCTTCTTAGGATCATTCTTAAAGTATGACTATTACTAAAAATTACTATATTGACAAATATGGGGCATATCTTTTTGAAAAGCAAATAATTCCTTTGGAACAAAGAAGACAATTTAGAAAATGCATTAACTTCTTCAAACCCCCAAATTTATTTTACTTGATGGGTAAGAAGAAGAAGGTCTCCTTCAATTGTCTTACAGCTTGGAAATACCTTTCTTAGGATGATTGAGTCTATAATAAAGAAAAATAATTGTCCCAATTTTTGAATAAAAGTCTTTTGAACCCAAGGACTATTAACTTGTATAAGAATAAAAGCAAATTTCTAATGTAATTATTTGTAATATTAAATTTTTATATTAAAATTAATAAAATAAAATGAACTCATATGATTTCATTTACCATCTTGATAGCTAAAATCTCTGCGGTACAAAGTCTGACCATTTCTTAAAAAATCTTAAACCCCCAAACATAAAGCATTTCCTTGATAGTTTCACCTGACTTATACCTTTGTAGTTTGAAAAACATTTTTTTCTCCTATCAGAAAATGGGATACTCAGGGTCCTTTCTATGAAAGAAAGATTACAGTATTAAAGATAAATGCTTAACTATAGCAAAGGGAACAAAATTGTTTTTAATGAATTTGACCTCTTGATTTTATAAAGTTTGTTTTTTATGATGTGTGGCTAATATGGTGGTCATGCAGCTAAAAGCATTATCTTCACATCATTATACAGAAATACAACACTGGTAGACTTGAGTTTCCTAGTTGTGTTTCACTGCTCTTTGTTATTGCATATTTCCTATTGTTACTCTAAAGAAGAACTCAAATTGACTTATATGAGAACAAACATTAATCAATTAAGTAAGATTATTGCTTTGAAAAAGAAACCTTGAAGAAAAGAAAAAAAACTCCAACAGTTTAGACCACCAAGAAGCACTAATAAATTTAAGAAAATATGAGGTTTCCTCTATGTGACTTCTCTTGAGAAGTTATGCAATAGATTGCTGGAACTTCAAGGTCAAATAAAAATTATGGTACTTTTAAAATTATTTTCTGAGTAGAGTTTGTATTTACGTGATTTATATGTCAATTAAACTTGTAATTTACCAAAATAGCAAAATCAAGTTCTTTGACTCTCTGGTATTTTCATTAGTCACAATTTTACAAAATGATCAAATGCAGAGTTCTAGCAACATGAAAGGACTAAAATAATGATTAACCTAAACATCCATTTTTATATTAAAATTATCTTACATTAAATACCAAAATATCATTAGTTACAAGTCAACACTTAGAAATTAAACATTTGCTATGCCACAGATATCCAGTTAAGCAACTCTTTTTAATGTTTGATATATTACATATTTATGCTAATTCTGAATGAAATAAGTTAATATATACTTCTGAAAATGCATCTTTAACATTAAATTATGTAAAATTTAAAATAGAAAGTATTGCGGTTCCATGTTTTCTATAATTAGGAAAGTATGGTATTATTCTGCTAAGATGAACTAAGTGTGGAAATTGCATAGTACAGGTACCTGAAAAATCTGGAGTCCATATTAAAGATAGGAAAGTAATTATAAAGTCAGAGAAGGATTTATGGAGAAAGTTTAAAGGGGGGGGCACTTGGATTTTTTATGTTTAAAAAACAAATCTGAGTACCTTTAACTGCCTTAACCTCTTGAAGATTTATTTTAAGGAGGACAGTGTCTGGCTGTTCACCCTTTCCATGGAAGTTTCACCAGTAGGTATTTTCAAAACAAAGGAAGTATGTTCCCTATACTTCTGACCATAATGGAAAATATATGTTAAGTAGCTAGACATAATATAATTTTGGACCAAAAGGAAGAATTTGAGGGAATTTCTGATATTCAAATTGCATGAGATTGTGTTCTTAGTTAACTGAGGGAAGAGCCAAACAGTGACAGACAGATCAGTTTTCTAATATACTCATAATTGAACATATATACCAATTTGGACAAAACCGATGGCACATTCATGCTTTCCATCTTAATTCACAGGATCGCCATGCAGAGACAAGTTCCTGGTTCTATATCCCAGGGCAAATGAAGTGTTGCACTCTCCTGACTGCCGGCACCCACACTCTTCGGCATCTACAGTGTCATGACCATTTGTCCTCGCTTGCTGCACAGCTCCTGCTCTCAGATCCCAGCTCTCCACTCAGTCATCAGGGGCAAATACGGTAAGCCAATTGCTTCCGTGACATTGTGCATCAAATTCCTATTCATTCGTGTTACAGTATGGACTCGGAGACTTAGATTGCCTGGGATTGCAACTTAGCTCCTCTGCTTGTTAGCTCTCTGCGTCTCAGTTTTATCATCTTTAAAATGGGGGACATTTCTTATCTCATACATTAATGGGCCAGACACACTGTTGGTGCTCAATAGAAGTTAGCCATTCCAGTATTACTATATGCCATGGCTGGGCTATTGTATTTTAGGTGGAGAAAGACTACAAAAGTCCATACACGCTCCCATTCTTGCTCTCTGACTGTGAAGAGTTCTATCTGAGGGCACATGTCAACAGAGTGGAACAAATGTGGGCTCTGTGATAGCAGGGCTGGGTTTGCGTCCTTGCTTTTTGACTTACAGAGTCTTTGACTTTACGGAGGTAATTAAGCACCTTTGAGCTTCAGGGCAAATGAAGTGGTCAGAAAGGTTCCACTCTCCTGACTTTTTCTATTGTAAATGAATTAGAACTTCTACATCATAAAGTTTCTTTTTAAATGAAAAATACACAAACTGAAAATTTTAAATCACTAGCACTCAGCTGGCAATATTAGCTGTTTACTTCTTAGCCCTTTTATTCCTCATGGTGGAGGGTGGGGGATGGGCATGTAGTTCATGGACATGACAGTGGACAGGAGTGCTATCCTTAAATGTCATAATCATTTTTTCATTTATTTTTCTGTCTATAACCCCAAACCAAAATGCCACCCTTGAAATGTATAAAGTCGGCTCTAAAAGAAATGATAATTCAATTTTTCCTCCTAAGCATTTACAATTTTTTCATTGTGATAGGAAAAACTGTGTGTGTTTTTTGCATTTTGATGGCATCAAGTGGAACACCGTAGTTGGATACAGTGTTTGATTTTTTTCCTCATCTGATGGCACGTGTGGCAAAGTGACTTTAGGAGTGACACTCTCAGTGGGGCCATTGCCGATGACACTTAGTCTCCTTGGGTGTGACATTTGTAGTAAAGCTGCTTGTTTTACTGTACATTTTTAATATTTGAAATAAAAAACAATTTAAAAAGGCCTTTTTATATATAAAATCTAAATTCACATAGACTTACTTAATTGTGTAAATAAACAAAGATAATTGTATTTATGAATATAAAAAATTTAGACACAAATACATTAGCAGAAGCTACATAAATATTTCAAGAATCATCATATGGTCAACAAAGTAAATTTCTAGAAGTAGTAATTCATCAGCCCAATTAGGAACACAAATTTATCAGCAGTATAAAAAAAACTGCCTCATTCTACTCTTTCTTAAATATTTTTAGATGCAAAAATATATTATCTTTTATGTTACACCTATGCTAGTATGCCTGGTTAGCGGGAATCAGGAAATGTAAAATTACCCACCAATATTAATATGCATGATATAAAACTTTTAAAGTATTTTTTCTTACACTTATAACCAAAATGTAAGGCGATATTGATGTGACTGTTAAAAACCCAGGTTTCTGGGAACCCATATTTTATTGTTGTAAAAATGATTTTACAAGTTATCTTTTTAAATTGGAAAATTGGCAATCTTTCTATTGCGTGCTAAACAGTAGACCATCACGGATACAGAGATATTATTTTGCATACTACCATACATCATCCAGAACAATCTAGAGCAGGAAAGGGCCTGAGATATGACAGCCCTGATTGCTGCCTGGTGACTTTGGCATCCATGGCTGTTGAGCTGGTTACAGCACAAATTCTGCTAAGTTTTCTTTGACTCAGTGAATTTCCTGATCTAAACCTAAATGGACAAGATAAAGGACAGCTCGTTTTTCTTCTTTGGCTGCAAGTCTTTAGTTTCTACTGGCTGCGTCCAATGATAAGAGCCTTACCCCCCTACCTTCACACATGTTTGTAAAAGACAAACCCCACTGTTGTACCTTGCCTCCTGAAAGCAATAACAAGACAAAACTTTCTGACTCTCATTACCTAAAACATACGACCAAGTGATTTAACAGGGAACACGAAACCCTTTCACAAGACGGCCCCAGCCTCTCTTTCCAACCTCAATGCTGCCATTCCAGCCCGTGTTCTTGTTCCCGCCAGTCAGCTTGCTCCCTGGGCTTTCACATCCTGATGCCTTTACATGCGGTTCTTCCCTCTGTTTGGATCCCCACCTGGTTGCTCTGCAAGAACTCTTCTGCAGCCTTCTCTGACCCGAGTTCAGCACGTCCCTCTCTTTTCTTCCTAACACCTTCTGCCAGGACACCAGACTAGTCTTCCTACCCCATAAAGAAGAAATCTTGAATGGAAGTCATGTCTTATTAGTCTTTGATTATATCCCAGCACTTACCACAATGGCTGCACCTACTAGGCAAATATTTATTGAGTGTATGAATAAAAGACTGTAAGACTTATAGCTCCATCTCATGTGCTATATATATATATATATATATATATATATATATATATATATAATCTTTATTCCACAGTCTTCTAAGGCTCAATTTTATCAATGAAGGCATTTGAAAGAATTAATTTAGAAAAGGTGCTAGCATAAAGCTTCAGAAGTAATAGGATGTTAATGACTTTCATTTGGTATTAGTAGAACAAAGAAGCATATTGCTAAAATACACAATTTTAAAAAGGCCTTCCTCTGATACCAACAAGTAATGGTCTATAAAATGATAATCTAAAATTATTTTTTGAATTATAGACTAATTCAAGCAGTAGTTCAGAAAAAAAGGTAATTATTTCCTATTATGAGTTTTAAGAAAATTCATGCTTACCTACCATGCCGTTTTTCATGATAGAGGTGTAAAAGAAAACTAAAGGTAATATAGTAATCTTAGAATTACTTCCTAGGATTAATGTCACTAGAAAACATCAGGTAAGGTATTAAGGGATAGCTAGACAATTTTTTTTCTTCATAACTATTTGTCTAGAGCTTCAGAGCAAAAACACTAATAAAAGTCAGTCATCATTATGATGTCATTCTCATAATTTCCTTAGAAATAAACTAGCAAGTACAAAAAATATTTATAATGTATGACATCATCAATGTGCCTTTCCATTGCTTAACCTTTGGGTTATATTTAGTGAGGCTTCCTGTTTATTATAAGGAACACTTTCTGGGTAAAGTAAAATACATTCATAAAAGCCCTCTGAAGTAAAATTATCTTTGTAAATCAAGTGTACTGATGTAGCTTAAACACTATGGACTGAGACAACTGTGTGACCTAATCCAGAAACCTATGAAAAGCTTTTCTCATTTTTATAACCTAAATTCTTTGGAAGGTATTTATCTGTTACTGAAATGGTTTCAGTATCCAAATGATATTTGCCTACCGGTATGACACGGGCCCTGAGTGACACTTGCAACACACCAAACTTGTTGGAGAAATTAGTGCTCTGATGACATTTATAGTTATAGTTGTTGGTGCTCCCACTTTAAATCTATAAAACATTCATGGCAATTATCCACATTCAATTTATAAGTAATTACAACTTACACGAATAGGAGAATAGGAGACAGGAGAATTAAGTTTTGTGTAATGAGACTGCATTCTCAGCCCTTCCATTCTTGCATATAGCTTCTTAGATGATGCACTTCCTCATTTATCCCATTCTGCAACTGTTTCATCTGGCAGAGTTAATGAACGGCTACCAGTTTACAGTTTCTCCGACATCTTACATGCTCCCCGTGGCATGTGTTTTTTGGAGTATGACATGGACTTTTGAAAACAAAAGAACGGAGTTTCTTCACATACATTAGAAGAGCATAATCCTTCTCCATACGTTCTAATATCTAGCCTCCCAATTTATTTTGGTAGAAAAATTCAACTTCCCACCCATCCAAGGTATTATCTCACCACAGGTGAGCCTTTCTACCAAAACTTTTATGAATAATGTATTTTCACCTGTTGACTGTCTAAGACTTAAAAAAAGAAATCTCCAATTAATTCTATAGCAGAACACTCCATCAACCAGCATCAAACTGGGGCTCCTAGCAAGCCACACTTAACTTCCTTTACAATTCATAGTGCTCGAGGCTAAATCAAGCGTAGCTTCTTTTCTGCTTCAACAAGCTGTTCCAAGGTTGACCCACACTTGGGAACAGAGGCTGACAGGAGCAGGAACATGATCCGCGTCTAACTTTGTGTGACTTTACTGGGTAATGCTGGTAGAAGACAGCAGAATTGGGAATCAGTGCTGATTCTGGAACAAAATGTCTTCAAATGTTCACAGGTTGGATTTTGGATGGTTGTTGGATGGATTTGCATTGCCAGAGTCAGACAGACATGAGGTTGAATCCTAATTTCTAGATGCAGATTATTAGGGTGAGTACTTAAATATTCTCATCTATAAAATAAGAATAATAATACCCAGATTATAGGACTATTGCAAGGATTAAATAGGGAGTGTCTTGTGAAGTCCCTAAAACTGGTAGAACTTCTAAAAGGTATATGGCCTTTCTTATCAAGTAAAACATGTATGCAAATAGAGTATAAAATTTAGCTTTAGCTTTGATAATGCTAAAGTGGCCTATGGGCCAACAGCAAAAACATTCCATAAGTTATCAGGCACCTGGAACACCTAAAGCACGCACTAGACCCAGTAACTTGTATGGCTTTGTAGGGAGAGGATGACACGATTGATGGTGGGAGGAAGGAAGATACTGAAGCACCAGCTTACTATAACTAGGGCAGCTCTACATAGAACCAAAGAACTGAAAGGGGCTGGATTCTCCTTTCTTGTGTAAAGCTCAGTGATTTTTGAGCTTATCTAATAAACTTGTAGTTCTTACTTGTAGGAGGCTGAAATATCCTCCATGGAGTTGGGAGAAATCAAGCAGGACTGCAGCATTAAGTCTTATACTAGTATACAATGAACGCATTGTCTAAACTGAAGGTATATAGAAGACTGGCTGTGTGAGATTTGGATCTGCCAGATACTACATTTAGTCCCTTGATCTGTTTGACCAGCACCATTGTGGGGTCATACTTCATACCGAGAGACAATCCTTCTCCCCTACCTCAAAGCACTCTACTTATATGAAAGCAATGTTTATGGCAATGTAGCCTTCCTGATACGTGAAGAGAATATTACTAGGATATCGAAGGAGTTACTGCATGGATGGCTGATGCCTAGACAAACACACATAAGTAGGATTACCTGGTTATTCAGCAATAATCAATGAATGGTATGAGGACTAGCTGAATAGGACCCTTAGGTAAAGTGACAAAGCTGGGTATATTACCAAAGAATAAATCACACTTGTCCTTGATTATAAAATAAACCTTGATCGTTCATTTTAAGCCAATCTGTCAGGGAGCCTGAGAGATAAGAGCCTGAGAGATAAGAGGAAACCCAGTCGAAGCATCTTTCTTTTTGGTGTTTATGCTTTCATATGTATTATGAGAAACTCTGCCCCTGTGACTGTGGAGGCCAGTCTATAGCCTTACGGGGGTGGGGGTGGGGGGCGGGTAAAGGGCTCTGACAGCTGCACAGGTGGCTTTGCTGAGAACGCTGTAGCCTTATGGTGAGCCAGAGTTCTCTCTACAACTTCATTCCTTTGTCCCCTTCTTTCCACTTAGTCATTTATGCCTTTAATAACTTTTTAATAGTTTATACCAAGTCTATAATTTAATAGTCCAAGTTGTTATTAGAAACTTTACTTTTAAGTACAATTTAACTTGGATAAGCCGAGAGATCATTTCTTTCCAATAATTCCTTTTAGGAACATTTCCTATCTTTCCTTTGTTTTATTTCAAGTGCATCTTGAACCCCCATTTATCCCCCATCCTAAATCTTTAATCCCTAGACAATCTAATCTTTTGAAAGATATTGACTTAACATACTCAGGATCACAGAAAACAAAATATTGTATTTTAAACAGCCTTTCTTCTTGAGCAACTTTGACTGATTTTTTTTCTAACTTTGCAACATTTCCCCAAAGACTGCTTCTCACTAATTTCCTGGCTCTTAAAAAATTCCTTTTCCTTAAGTTTGGTGTCATAATAATACTTCTTAGGGCCTCCAGGGAGGATGCTGAACTTAATTATATTATGGCCACTGTAATTTGGTGGGTCAGCCACACTTACTTCCTCAACCAATTTATATGCTACTCAAGGCGAAACCAAGAGTAACCTCTCTTTATGCTTAAGCAACAAGCTGTTCCAAGAAAGCCGTTGTTTATAGTATTGAGAAACTGTTCCTCCAAGCCACATCCCAGTGTAATGTGCAGTTGGCAAAAAGAAGGTTGTATGTTGTTCAACAGGGAAATCTGTCTCATTCGACCACCCAAGAGGGCAGCAAAAATAAGTCACCTAGTAAAGGTGGTCTTTTATACAAAGGTCAAACAGAACTTTACTGGAAACTTTGGGTGGACTGGAAAGTCCTGGCTTAATATAGTGAACTGCATAATTTAACATGTGTTCAAGTTTGACTGTATAAGTAAAGCTTATTGAAAGATCAATGTATGCTCAATTATGCTTTTTTTATTTAAAAAGCAGTGGTTAAAAGGAAGAAAAATGAAACAGGATGGCTTGTACAAGATATTGCTTCCTAATCCCGACACAATCCTACATCAGCCCTCTTCTTACTCCTGCTCCCCCTCCTCTCTGCTTTTCATGGCACTTGTCTGTCATACAGCCACCTGCTTTTCCTGATGATTGAAAGGAGGAGAAGGTATGGAGAAGGTATGGAAGTAGGAAGCAAAAGGAGGAGGCTTGGTCATCATGATGCTCATGGCAGACACAAAGTGCTAAGTGCAAGTTAACTGACATCCCCTCAATTTTTAACATAGTTTTGCTTTTAGTCATTTTGTTGCCATCATCAAGGTCATTTTTGTGTCTATTTTATGATAAATAGTTAATGATCAGATGTGGTATAGTTAAGGATATTTTATAATTTCAAAATTTATGAAACATAGGCTGACCACATATCCCAGTTTGCCTGGACACAGTTCTGGTCTACATTCTAGTAAGATGGTTAAGAGACTCTTTACTCTCACAAGTATCCCAGTTTGGGTGGTAAATTCAATGGTCACCCTTACTTTAATACATGTTTCAACTACTGAGGGGCAAAGGAGGAAAATTCTAAAAGGACACTTTTAGATGAAAATTACAGCTTTGTATAGTAAATGGTGCCAAAGGCTAGCATGTGGGTTAATGACATTAGTATGGTCCCTGTCCTCAAGGGACGTATGGCAGATGATGGCAGTTAAGGTTAGCGCCACAGTAAAGGTTCTAACTCATAAAGAGCATCCTTGAGCTATTTCATATATTGCAGAAGGATGCAGTTACAGTCAGTGGTGCACTTAGTGGTAGAGATCAGCAGTGTATTCAGTGGGTCAAGACAACAGGATTGAGATGTGAGATATGTATGCATCAGAAGCCCAGGCATGCCAATGACCGATGGAAATCTCACACAAGTAATTTACAGGAGAAAGTTGCAGAATGCTATCAAAAGCACCTATACCACTTTCTTTTAACTACTCTCATAAATGGGATGCTCAAAAGTAGTTCTTTGTGCCCTGGCTGGTATGATCAGTGGTTAAAGCATCAGCCTACTCACTGAAGGGTCTCAGGTTCGATTCCCAGTCAAAGGCATGTAGCTGGGTTGCAGATTCAATCATTGGCCCTGGTCTGGATGCATGTGGGAGGCAACCAATCTCTCTCTTTCTTCCTTTCTTCCTTTCTTTCTTTCTTTCTTTCTTTCTTTCTTTCTTTCTTTCTTTCTTTCTTTCTTTCTTTCTTTCTTTCTTTCTCTCTCTCTCTCTCTCTCTCTCTCTCTCTCTCTCTCTCTCTCTCTCTCCCCCTTCCACTATCTCTAAAAATCAATGGGAAAAATATCCTTGGGTGAGGAGTAACAACAACAAAAATAGTTCTTTGTAATGATGTTCTAAAAAATTTGAAGCCCTAGAAAATATAAACCATAAAAAAATTAGGATTTTTTTTGATAGAACTAAAATGTTCATTTAGAGAACTATGCTAACTTTTCAAGATATCCCTAATATGTTCAAATATTGCTGTATAAATAATAGTCTAGTGTCTTCAAAGATTTAAAGCAACATAACTTCTTAGAGAGGAGTATAATGAGAGTAACTGATAGGCCATATAAATCTGAGGTCAGCCAACTTTGTTTTAAGGTTGTGAATATTTAAGACTTTGCAGGCCATATAGTCTCTGAAGGCAACTCCTCAACTCCACTGTTGTAGCTCAAAAATAGCCATAGATAATATGTAAACAAATGGCATGGCTGTATTCCAATAAAACTTTATTTATAAAAATAAGCAACAGGCCAGATTCTGTCTATAGTTTGCCAATCCTTAATCTAAGTCATTACTACATAGTATGTCTTAAGTATACTTTACTCTGGCCCACAAGCTATATAATATCCATATATGTGGTATAATTTATTGCAAGGTTTAAATTATTTCACTATAATCTTAAATTTAATTTCCCCAAATCCACCATTGTAACCACAATGATCTTTTGTTAATTCTTTAACATTACTAAAACAAAAAAAAATTATTAGCTCCATTTTTTTAACCATGGGTCAACTTTTATATTCAGAAACTCTTCATAAATATATTGCATTTATTCTTTATTTCTTCTATAGAAATGAAGACTAAAGTAAATAGCATTGGCTCTGATCATTTATCCCAAGTGAGGATCAAGACTGAGAAAATATTTTATCTCTGTTCAATCTGATTGAAGAGTCCTTATCTTAAAAAGAGAATGAGAAACATCCATCAGATTGCATATTAACAGTCTAAGCAAATTAATAAAGTTTAAGAATTCTTAACCAAAAACATAAAATCCCATGATCCCTCAATGAAGCTTGATTCTGGAAGTTACTATTTTCATGTGGGCCAGATTACAAAACCAGAGATTTGTTTTCAGTGTCCAAACTCTCTCAGGTTTGCCTTTCTTTCTCTGCTGAAAGCTATTTTTACTTTTCTAAACCCAAACATCCTCCAGCTTTCTCCCCATCAAAATCTGCACTAGAGAAAAGAGCTGAAATTTGTTCTCACTACACTAAAAAGTCCGATAAAGATATGGTCTGCTTTCTCGGAGACATTTGAATTTTAACACAGACTAAGCTATAAAAATCAGACTGATGATCTTTAATAAAAAGAATATTTCATACCTCCTTATTTTTGTAAACACAATTTTAACTTTTTCTTTATATCTTAGTATCCTCCTTTAAAAAAGTGATCTTGTCTGCATTTTGCTTCACACATATTTTATCCTGCAAACAACATTAGTTTCTATTTCATATCGCTCTCCCTTAAGAAATCTCATCTAATTGAAATATCATTGAGCAGTGGCGACAACTCTCTTCTTTTTGATACTTGGGGGCATCTTGAAAGAAATAAGTTTCACCCGGGGTGAAGAGCTTGGCAACAAGCAGTGCCACGTAGACCTTCCCTTTATGTTCATGAAAAAACACTGGGTCTCCTTTGATTAAGAGCATCTGAACAACCGACAGGTACAGTCACCCTGCCGCGAATCCATTAGTCGCGCTGTCTAGCCCTCGGGTAGGTTATGGCATGAAGTTTTTTCTCCATGCAAATCTGCTGCTGCTCACCCTGCTATCAGTTTCTACTTCTCAGAAAAGCAGCCTTGAGAGTCCCCTCTATCTCCTCCCATGTTTCTAAGCCACTGATCACTGTCGCTCAGAAACATGAACATGCTGGGAAAACCTATAGCAAAACATCAGGCGCGTTAAATAAGGAAGATGAATTTTCCGTAGCATTCCATGTCAGCATGGCTCTCTCTGTGTGGCTGGCCCACCTCAGATGACCTCACCTCTGCCGGCTTTAGTTCCCTTGACTGTAGAATGACTCCAGAGGTCCCTTCGACTTCTAGAAGTTGTATGATTTTGTGACTAAGGCACTTAGTGACAGCTATTTTCTTTGAAGCTCAGGAGCTGTTTTTGCTTAATTTTGCTTTCCCAGCTCTGTCCCTAAAAGTTGATATTGAACTGATGGCCAGACAAGTGAGTTGCTGAAGCACAGCGCTGGGATCTAAGCAGTCCACAACCTCTCCTACGCAACTCTGAGCCCCAAAAGCTTTGAAAGGCTGTTTAAAAACATGTTTAGTGCAAATTCTTTGCCAGAAAAACTAGACCTGAACTGTGGTGAAGCAGTTTAAGGTCTTTATTTATCCTACTCAGTTGGACTATTGAGATGTTTTTCTGCAGATATATTAATATTAATAATAATATTATGAGGTGCTATCCCAGACCCCACCAGGGTTGTCAGGTAATACATCCTATGTGAACCAGATTGACTTAGTATAAACCTGAAAATCCCCAAATTCTGAAACTTACCTAGTCTTAAGGGTTTCATGTAAAGGATGGTGAGGAATGGCAAACTCAATATATATTTCTAATGATGAACTGCATACTACAATATCTCAAAAGTTTGCAGCTAAGGATAAACAGTGTTTGGTACTGTTTTCATGAAAATTTCAAGTACGTTCTTTGAAAACTGGTATTTTTCACCGTGTATCTTTTCAATTATTAGTTAATAAAAATATTCAGTTAATAAAACGTCCCCATTCCCTGTATGGATAAATAGTAAGTTTATTCACTTTAGTATTTTGTAGGTCAACACTGGGAACAATGAGATGGCCTCATGCCAAATAAGGGAACAAGTAAATGGAGAAGTATTTGAACCTGCCTAGAAAGTAATCCTGAGACACTAACCCAAATGCCCTAATTCCCTCCATCTTTCTAATCTCTATCTGTTTACAGTTTAATTCACTGTAATCCATCAACACTAGAGAGACAGAATTTCTGGACTTTTCCAAGTTCCTCTGGCTCAGTTAGAAGTCCTATAAACATTAGCTGGATGAACAAATCCATCAATGAATGAATGACACACCTACAGTATCTCCCTCATGTGGGGCTGAGCCATATTATTCTTGCAGATCCACAAAGCACAAGGCAAACAGTCAGTGCACTTCTACACAGACACCTTCGGAAAACAGATGGTTTCTGAACTGGATTCCACAGCTCTGTCAGCTTTCTGATCAAACAGTATGAAGCTTTATTACTGTCTTCTGGTTTACAATCCTCTGGCTGGATCCCTAACTGGATCTTCCATGAGTGAAAAGCCGGTTTCAAAGGAAAATGCTTCCCATCAATGAACATAATCAGGTGGCAGAGAGAATACTTTGACAAGAGGCCAGTATGGTGTTAAAAAGCAGAAGGATCAAATCATTTCAACTTTCTACACGAATACATTGAGCATTTGCTTTTAGAAGGAATGACTGTGACAGGCAATGGTGTAATATATGCTAAGGAAAACAAGGACTTTAGTGAGGGATTGTGAGTACACAGGCACGCTTTCAAGCAGAGCGGACTAACGGGGAAGTTTGTCATATACATAGGTAACATCATTCCTACTTAAAACTCAGACATAAGACATAAGCTAGCTTTTTTTATTAAAAAGAAATTAACTTTTTATTTTTGACTGCTTATTGCATATAGTTAGCATTAATTCAAAGAATATGTTTTAAATGTGACAAAGGCTTTAATGAGAAAATAATTGACTAAAGATTTTCCTGAGATAAAAATACACACATTCTTGGATAGAGTCAGAATTTGTGCTTTTTAGATTTTTTCTTTTACTTAAGGGAATAAATAAGAACAGATTTTAATATGCATATTAAATACTTAGCAATGGCATACTAAAAGGCTTATGTGAACGAGTATTTGAAGTGACAATATTACTCTTTAGTCTACAGCACATTAATCACACTAGTATGATTAAAGACAAGTTAAAAACATCATACTTGTTTACCAAAGTTAGTTAAATTATACATAATGGAGCTCAACATCATTGTAAAGAAGCTGTGAACTGTAGAGACAGAGGTTGTAAAATATTCCAAAATTATGTTTCAAAAACACAAACCTTTATCATTAAATGCTTTCTACTCTCTATTTAAGCATTTTCAGGTAGACCCCTACATACTTCCGGTGTTCTTATAGGTTTGGATACAAACTTGACAGTACTCACTAATTAATATGATTAATGGATGTGATTGAAATAGAAACTTTACAAAAGCCTTTCAAAGTAAAGAGAGGACTGGGGTTATATAGATGTGTTTTTTTTCAGGACCTCACCTATTTTTTTGGGTGGGGGGTGAATTGAGTCATTTTCTGCAACTTAGAAGTTATTAAGTCAGTCTTTTTGACCCCATTGCTTCTGGTGATTCAGCAATGCTTCTTGGTGCATATTTTATTGGTACATCAAATCTAGGTATATTGGTCTACAAATCTTAAAAATGAAAGTAGACATAAGCAAGAAACTAGGATTATGTGGACATTAAGAAAGTACTATCCAATCAGCTATATTGTACCATCAGAAAGCTTTAGTTAGGTTGCTTTTCGACCCTGAATGTCCCTAAAGTGTGTCACAGAGTAAAGTCCAGTAGTAAGAAGCATGGGGAGGCAGGAAGGCAGGCTTGAGTAGTAAGAGCCTGGACTCCAATTTAAAGGAATCTCATTTGTCCAAGGAGTAGGGAAAGTCTGCTGGTAACAGCATGTTGATTTTCCTTTCAAACTTCTGTGCTTTACAGCAGCGATTTTCAACGTTTTTCCTCTCATGGCATACATAAACTAATGACTAAAATTCTGCAGCACACCAAAAAATATTTCATAATTTTTGCCGACCTGACCAAAAAAAAAGTATAATTTTGATTCATTCATACCAGATGGACATTATTGTGTTGGCTGTTGTCAATTTTTTTTTAATTCGTATGGCACACCGGTTGAAAATTGCTGCTTTAGACTATGCTGATCACTGCCTGTGGCTGCCAAGAAGGGCACATACCCAGGCTAATCATGGTAGCACATGTTCTGAAACCCACGAGTGGCATCGGTTCTGCGACTTCTGTTGGGACTCATAGGGAAAAACAGCTCTTGCTCCTCTGGGTTTGCTAAATTGGTAGGATGTGAGCTGGAGCTGCTATGGTTTGTGCCACAGGAAGAAAGCCTGACCAAGAATGAAGCCAACACAGGGCCAAGTGAAGCCAGGGCAGGGGAAGCCAAGCCAAGAGTTGTTTTGTTTTGTCTTTTGATTAAGCCCATTTGAACTGAGTTCTGTTTTTCTAAGGATCTTCTCTCCTTGCATTCATTTTTCAATTCTTTCTAGATTCAGTTCTTAAGCTGCCTTGCCCTCCAGACTAGGAGAAGCTCCCAAAACCCCTCCCAGGGGAAGTAGGGCAGTCACAATAGCCTGAAGAAACCACTGGTACCCCAGGAGCCTAACACATTGCAGGGGCACTAGCCATAACCGTCCTCGCTGTCTCCTGTAGATGGAGACCCAGAATCCCTAGCTGAGTGTGTAAGACCCTTTCTGGGTACTGTCTCTTGACTCAGGTTACATGTCTAGCCTGATCTCAATCCCTTCATGATGTTTCCTGCAAGAAAGGTTCTTCCCTCTTTTCTGCCCATCCCCGTTAGCAGTCATTCCCTATGTGAGGTGCCCCATCCTCAGGGGGAGGGAGTTACCTGCTCTTACCATTGGACTCTCCCAGACTTTGCTTATACCTAGCTTTGATTATAGCATGTACCAGGTAATTTATTCTGATTTCTCTCCCTGTTGCTCTCCCTGTGCCTTCCTGGGGAACCACCTTCCACAGTCCAGGTCCTGTGTTTTGGGTTGGGTTCCAGAGATGGCTCCAGAGATGGGCCCTGTTCAGTACCTAACACATATGATGAATGTGTCTCCTAGTCCTTGTTTAATGGTAATTGAACAACACGTCTCTAAACAATGATACCATGGAACAGGCTATAGTAGTTAAAACCATCAGAATTTTTGACAAAGCAAACACACAAACAAAAATCACAGTCATGTCTCAGCAGTGTCAGGCATGAAGACAAAGAAATGCTTTTGGTAGGATTAAAATAAGCAAGCATCCTAGGACAGTTTGAATATTAGTGTCTTAATGTCTCATCTATTTTATTCTAACTATTGTTTTCAAATGTGTTTCAAAATAGTGAGTACTGCCATCTTTTTCAAGTAAAATCTTCCTAGGGTTATCAATGGGTTATGGCTACATTCTGTTTTACTATGACGTCTTCCAGATCCAAAGATAAACAACTGGGGGTGGGGTCAGGGGAAGAGGACATGCTGGGCTGATGCCTGTGTACTCCTCACATTAGTGTCATCAGTTTAATATTTCCCCCATCATTTAAAACCTGTTCTCTGTCTGTTGACAACTCTTCTACCATTGAGTTTCACTCCTGGGTGGCATTTAAGCTATATTTAAAACTTACATCTTGTTTATATACACTCTTGAGCCAGATCCTTTGGTTTACAGGAAAGAATGTGCTGATCTCTTTCCTTCCCCCCTAAAAAATTACTGAAGTTAACATTAATTGCGTCTATGACTGCTTATTGCTGATCTCCTCAAAGGGTTGATATCAAATGCAAAGCTCTCGCCGCTTGACTTTGCTTATGCTACAACATGAAATATAAATCAAAGAGATTATGGAAATATTCCACATTTAGTCTATGCACTTATATACCTAAACATTGTCTGCTTAAAAATTAGGTGTGTAATTTTTTTGAAAAGTTTATCTTTAGTAATATTTCATTCAACCACCCACTGTTCTATTATATATATGTGAATATGTAAATATATATACATATTGAAAAATCATATAATACCACTTATAGACAATAAAACTGAGCAATGAAATACTTTTCTTTAGGGAAGAATTAAAAATAGTGGCCCATTAAATGTTATTTAAAACTAATGGGAAAATTAGAAAAATTAGACATTCATGGAACTAAAACATAGACATTTAAGTCTATCTAAATTGGGCCCTGGCCATTAATGAAAAGTTAATGATCACTTTGTTGTTGTTTTTTGTGTGTGTTTTTTTAAAAGAATAGTTTACTGATTTTTAGAGGGAGAGGAAAGGAGAAGAGAGAAATATTGATCTGAGAGCATAACATTGATCGGCTGCCTCCTGCATGCCCCCTACCAGGGATCGAGCCAGAAACCTGGGCATGTGCCCTGACCAGGTTTTGGGTTGGGTTCCAGCAACCTTTAGGTTCCTGGGAGGACACCCAACCAACTGAGCCACACCAGCCAGGGCGATCACTTTGTATTTTATATCCTGTAAAAAGCATTACCTCCCAATGTTTTCAGTCTAATATAGCCAAATAAAGGTATATCTTTTTCACCCAAAACTAATCAAAATTCCTCTGTTTGATCATTTTGATGTGCGTTATTATCCCCAAATAGCACAATAAAACCTTGCTCATACAACATAAGAATTGACAAAACCTTTTTTCAATAACTAAATATTTTGTGAAAAAAATTTCCTCTGATGCAATATCATTATTCATCTTTAATGTCTCTTATAAATTTTCAAGTGCCACAATGAATTCAAATTAGCAAAATTACCGGGATTATGTCTTCTACTCTGCTTTCCCAATGGTACTCAAGACAGTCATGATTTGACTATGAATCCATTTTGAACTCATTTCTATTTCAACTCATGTATTGTTCGGTATTTAAAATTAAAAGGTGGAAATAAAAGGCTTACTGGCATGCTTCATCTTGGAGTTTTCACAACAAATGTGTGGTTAATACTATCTTGTGGGCACAGGAGAGGTCTCTCTTTTAATATGATATCCCACCATGTGACTAAATGCCTCCCAGAAATGTAGAATTAGAAGTGCAAAGGTTGGATAAAGTCAAAGGTCAACCCCCTACAGGCAAGAGGGGGCCAGCTTCCTACCAAGCTTCTAGCAGGCCTGCTTCCCTAGGGCACATCATAAAAGTAATTTACTGACAACTCACCTTATCAGGGGTCATTTGGAGCCTCAAGTCTTCTGGAATTCACTTTTAAGAAGCATGATTAAGTGGGGACAACTATTGGCCCTAAGAGTATTTATGCCAAGAACAAATGTCTGTCAGAATTAAATTCTTTGTGTGTGGTGGTTTCAGACTTAAAAAAAGATGCGTGACCCAATGAAAAGCACATATATTCTATTCACCAAATTAAATCTTAAATGAACATTGGTTAATTGATTTGTTTTGTGTGTGTGTGTTTTTTAAATACTCCAGAAATCCAAATAGCCACAATAACCTAATAAAATGGAGAATGTATTTATTACCAAGTCAGTTAAATCCTTTTCAATCTCTCCTAGTCCAGTTTGCTCTCACACTGGAGGGAAAATGCATTCACAGTATTTCAAAGAAAAAGGAAGATGCCACTGAAGCCAAGAAAGTTAACGTACTTTAAACATTTTGCAAGAAAAGCTATTTCCTGATTAAAACAAATCTCCTGCTTTTAGTGTTTTTGATAATTTTGACATGAAATATTTGGCTTTAATATTAGGTAGAGATGGTTTTTCCACATTTTAAAAAAATCACTAAAGGTTAAAATATGTGTGCACTGGACAAAATTAAAATAGATTACCTGCCACTGTGTGTGGGATACAGCTTGAATCTACGCAGCGCGTGGAATCGAAGCTGGGATGTTCAATTGCAAAGCACACATCTCAGTAATAACAGGGGAGGAGGCATACAATTTCCAGGAACACCCACAATGAAAATTATTCTTTCCAGAGAATTGTTTTGGAATAAGTTAGGTTAATTGGCGCCACGAGATTTCTCCCTAGGAAACAACACTGAAATCCTTACATGTGCAAGTGAGAGGATCAAGCCTTCCCCTCCCTCCCTTTTCAGTTGTGCATGTCTAGTTTACTCTGTCCACAACCAAATCAGCTTTTGTAGATTCACATGCAGGTAGAAAAGCAGACAGCTCCTTCCCCGCGCCCTCCCCCCTCCCCCTCCCCCCAGCTTAATTTACAGCCTGGAAGACTGACTAGCTACATGAGGTTCAATGGCCAACAATAAAGGAGAAAGAAACTCACTGAGGGTATATATCTGGGAATTTCTACCCTTGAGAGTGAATTATGGGTACTTTATAACGCAGGCCATTAATTTATAATTTAAAGAGTTGGAGATTCCCTACAGCATTTGCCTGTCCTCCTTATCAGAGGTCCCTAGTTTTGTTTTCCATCATCAATTTTAGTCCTCTCTGACTTCAAGATACCTGATTTGGCCTCTTATATGCCAAATCCAAGTATAATTATCCTCTTAAAAATAAACATCTGACCTCCTTTTGCTATTTAAATGCGCAGTTCCCCAAGGAGGAACGTGAGTGTACACACTGTCTTTAGTTGTGGTAACCCTTTTCACGAATTATCATTTACATCTGGCACAGAGCGAGCCCTCTTCTTTACATTACCACAGTTGCTATTCTCCTGTAACTTAAAACTTTCCACCAGAACCCATTAAATGTCCTGTGTTGCTAATGTACTGTTTCAAAATTTGTATTTTAAAACTATGGGAAAGAAGTATAAATTCAGTAAACACCATGTGTACATAATGCTTACACTTAATAGGGCCAGTTTCTAAGTATTCCTCCAATTATTGACCCACTGAACATTGGGATAGAAAGGAGCCCCAGCTATTATAAATCCTCTCATTTGACGATGAAGCACTGAGGCTCCAGTGGGCAGTGATTGGCCCAGGGGCACAGTGCATCCGGCAGCACTAGTGCCAGGAGTCAGTATTCTCCCCACCATTTGCTCCTACTCCTGCCCCTCCCAGTCTACTCTCAACACGGCTGCTATTCCCTTGTTTAAAAGTTTGTCAGATCATGTCACTCTTCTATTCAGAATCCGCCCAGGATTCCTCATTTCACTCAGAGGAAAAGCCAAAGACCCTCCACTATCTGACACCCACTTCCCGCACCCCCGGCAAACCGGTGCTCAACTCTGTGCTCTCACCTCCTACCACTCCTGTCCTCTCCCCTCACTCAGTTTCACACTGGTTTCCTCCGCAGCGCGCCAAGCACTGCCCACTTCAAGGTCGTGGTATATCTTCACCTTCAAACTTGGTTTGAAAACTTACAACCCTGTAATCGCTGCACATTAAAGACATTCTCCGGCCGTTAACTGAAAACCCGCAGTCTTGCTTATGCTGAGTTACTCTGCTTTTAGAAGTGTAATTGGAGTAATGGTGACCATACAGCATGAATAGTGCACCTATTTGCTGGGGAGGTGGGGTGCCCGGTGGGCTCTGCATTGGGAGATGCTGATTGGATTTCTGGACCAGAACCGGGGGGGAGGTGTGAGGGGAGATCAGAATAAAGCAGAGTAAGAAGCAACCTGAACCTGGGCTAGCATGGACTTCCCACACCAGAGCCACACTGGCCACTCGCACTCCTCTCTCGCGCACTGCTTTCTATGTTCACAGAATTTTAGAGCTAGAAAGGACCTAAGGTGTCCTTTAGCCTAGACCTCAAAGATGAGGCTTCAGAGATCCCAGAAAGTTAAGCGAATTGCTCCAAATCATTCAATGACGGGCAGAACTGGTGTCCTGGTCAGGCGATGGATGAGTGCTATGGCCAGACAGTGGCTAGTTCTCCAACTGAGGTGATATTTCAGGAATGTGACACTCTAGGATCAAAGGTGTTGACAGCTGATGCTGTCACCAAAAGTTTTACTCAGTGGGACCTCTAATTAATTATTTACAAGGGAAGAAGCTCACCTCAGCAGTTTTTTTTTGTTTTTTTGTTTGTTTATTTGTTTGCAGAGGTGTTATATGTATTGATATTTAATCAAAGCCAAATCTTAACACCTCCCCCCTCCCCCCAATACACACACAAAGACACATTGTCTCTAGGTTGCAATTAAGAAACTCGTGCAATTAAGGAACTATGCTAACTATCAGGTAAATGTTTTTGGAGTAAGCCATATTACTGCATGTCACAGAATCCGTACTAAGATCAGCCCCCGGGTAATGTTCACAGCAACCCTGGGCGTAAATACATTATTAATGTCATGAGGTCAATCTGATCTTCAGACCCCTGGAGATTTAAACAGAAGCTTTAATGGTGGTACAGGGAAAAACCACAGGCTGCGTAGGAGAGAGAATGAGCTATGTGGCTTTTTCAACCTCAGGTCACAGGCTGGAGTCCAGTCGAGGCTAGTAATTGATAACTTATGACAGATGTTTGGTGACCTGTGTGTGGCGGGAAGTCAGTTCAGGTTTTGTTTCACTTTTCCTGAACAGGTGTGTTCACATCCATCCACAAAGACGTTTTCACTGTGGGAGCCTCATCACCAAATCTTTCATACAAAGGCTACACATTTAATGGGAATTAAATTTGCTTATCTTTTCGTCCTCTTAAGACTAGTGCTTTCCTAATTTATTTTTCCAACCTCAAGCATCTTCCCTTCACACTGTGTACACAATTTTTTTCCTTTTTTCTCTTTTTTTAAAGGAATTCTTCTGAATAGTTTCAAACTGTTGGCTAAGGGTTCTCAGAGCAGATGTGTTTTCCCTTATCTAGAAATAGCCTGGGGACAGATGTCACTTTATTTAAGTTTGTGATCCATTTGGATCAAAGGTGCTTTAGGATAAGAGGCTGGTTTAGAAACAACTTATTGGAATTTTTTTTTAAGGCAAAGAATTTAGCTGCTCTTAAAGAGAGAGCCAGAATATTTGATCTTTGAATAGTCGAAAAGAATGTTCCTTTCTCAAAAATTTTGTGGCAGTATACAAACCTTTAAGATCCTTTGTCATAATGTTTTATTTCTATATTAGCTTCCGTTTATTGGGTTCAATTCTATGATCGGATTAAATAATTTCAACTGCTAGTGATGATGGAGTTAATTTAGACCAAATTCATTAATGTTTTCCTTTTCTGTTCTTGTCCTACCCCATATATGTATGGTAGAATAATGAGTATATATTTTATCTTAAACACATAATGATATCTTTTTAGAGATTTTCCGTGATTTGGAGTTCAGGCTTGTGGAATTACACAATATTTTAAAATGTAAATTTAAATTGTATATGCCATGCCTGGATAGAATAAAAAGGATATTTATTCACAGGGGTGGGAACCTTTTTTCTGCCCAGGGCCATTTGGATATTTATAACATCATTTGCAGGCCATACAAAATTATCAGCTTAAAATTTAGCCTGCTAGATCTGGTCAAACATTTCATTAACTCACCCCTAATGCCTTGGCAGGGCCAGACCAAATCGTTTTGCAGACCTTATATGGCCCACAGGCCAGATGTTCCCCACCCCTGCTCTAAACGATTCAAATTTTATCTCCCTTTTGGTGATAATTCCTGAGAGTCACTGTGACCATATGCATTGTCACCTGGTATGACAAAGTCACGCTAGGATAGAAAATTAGGTGATTAAGAAAAAGCTTTTCTCATTATAACATATTACAGAATGGTCTCGATAAATGGCACCTTATTTTCCAAAGCACAGTTTGACTGAAGAGTCTGAAGTTGATTTTAATTTCTAGGCAGTGATCCAGTTTTAAAAAACACTCTAGATAGGTCCCTAGTTCTGGCCCCCTTGCCATTAGGATAGTTCAACATAATCATAGACGTTATAGACATTAACGAAATGTCAATGGATGAATACTACCAATACATAGATTAAAATACATTGTAGTAATTGACATATTTGTAATAGATAAATATATATTGTATAAATAAATCTATATATTTATTATATAAACATAAAAATGAAAGAAGCCCGGTAAGAGCAAAATGCTATGTAAGCTCCCAAAACTGGTCATAGACAGGTAGAGACAAACCGAAGAGCAGACGTGCTTGCAGATTTAGGAAATTTTCTCTAAAATACTGAGCTAATGTGACAGGAAAAGTGTCTGTTATAGGCTGGGCTCTGGGAAGGAGGTAGCTGAGGTCATTCCATGTATATATCCTTATACCTGATCTTCAGCACATTCCACGGACACATTAAGTGATGTTTGTTGTCACTGTTGTTTAATTTAGATATCTTCCTTTAAAGTTCTCCCTTCCCTGACTTCCTGGAACATTTTACTGATCTGCTTTTTAAAAAAAATTGTTTGTTGTCTGAGTGGTACACTCTCCATATCATGACATTACATGTTAATTTTACAGCAGCTTGCCCAATTGCCCCTTCCCCAGACCCCGAGGTTCTAAATCTGGGCTTTGAGCAGTCATTGCTAGCGGGCAAAAATACGTGCCTTCTTAGTTTTCAGTCCCAGTATATTTCCTTTGCAAATCCCACAATTTATTAACTCTAGGGCAGATCAACACAAATCGTGTTCCAAAATAAACACACAGAAAGACATACATTATTATAATATCCAGGTTTAGAAAAACTACTCTGAAAGCAAGGAAGTTCTGATGAAAGGTTGCTGCCAGACTCCCGGGTCAGCTGGTGTGTGCTTCATCATCGTTAGGCATGCGCTCTGACAAACTCCAGGACCGGGGGCTTTGGCTGAAGAAGGTAGGTAGCAATGCCCTACACTTAATGTGGAAAGGTGATGCTGGGAAAACAAAGGTGTTGCCTTTCTCTAGTGATGCATTCAAATAAAAGTCTATTCTAGATTTATCTGTTTGATTTAAAGAAAAGCCACACACATCCATCAATTTAACTTTGTTTCCATGGGATTGCCATATAGTTTTGGTGCAAATGCTAACATCATCACAGACTTTCCATATGTTATTATTCAATCCCATTTTAAAGGGCACTGTTGCTGCCGGGAGGGTGTCGTTCACAGTGGCCACTGGAGCTTGTGAGTGGGTCATTCACGGAGCTGACTCATTCTCCTTTCCGTCCCCTCCTTTTCATGTTAGTAAGATGGATGATAACAGCTAATGTTTATAGACTCGTGTGAGGTCTTGCATGTAAAGTGTTAGGTGAAACCTTTTATTATCTCCATTCTACACATGAAGAAACTAAGCCTAGAGAGGTTAAATAGCTTGCCTAGAGCCAAAACAACAACAACAACAACAACAACAACAACAACAACAAAAACACAGCCCCTGGTGTTGATGCAGTGCCTGGAACCCAGTCTGGAACCCATGCCCTCAGCCTCCTCATTGTCCTGAGCGTGCTAACACCAACTGTCCAATCTCTGCTTCTGAAAAGTGCTCCTGAATCTGCCCTATGCAGTGCTGGTGATGGAAGGCTGGTAGCAGCAGGGCCTGTGGGGTGAGCATGGCCTCAGACAACTGCCTTGGAAATCAGCCTTGGTAACTTACTAGCTGTGTTATCTTGGGGAGTTGACTTATCTTCTGAGCCTCAGTCTCTTCATCTGTGAAATGGGCTATTCATACCTGCCTCACATGTTTACTGTAAGGATTACAGAAATGATCTATGTAACAGCTTAGCCAAGTAAATGCTCAAAAATTGGTGGTTATGATGAGTAAGAAGGAAGACAAGGGTGTCCTTGCTAACAAGATGTCTTGCTTGGAGACTGTAGCATTGGGAAAGAAAAGCTATTGAATGTTTCTAAAAGGGAGGGCTGTGCTGCCTTCTACAGTTTAGAGACAGTTTTGTGATGCCTGCTAGTTCCTCTTCATTACATAAAATAGTTACTGGAAAGGAAAGCAACTCATCATCAACAGGTCTCTTTCTCTTTGTGGTCACATACAGTGAGATGGTGGCTGCCAGGTTCAATCAGATGTTTGTTTGTTTGTTGTTGTTTTTTAAGGTGCAGAGACTGTCTCAGGGTCCAGATTTCTTGGTTTTTCACTTGTTTTAAATGATTACCACAGGGCTTGTCAGATTTATAGACTCTATTGCCTCTGTCCTTCAAGTCTTCGATAAATGTGAAGACATGAATGTAAAAACGTGCCTCGCCTCGGCTGGGACTCAGGTGGCTGATGTGGGAGAAGGCAGGCCTTTCTTTAGTCAACTGGAGGGACACTGTGTACATCGCTTCAGTAAAAGAGGATGCACGTTGGAAAAAAAATTATAGATTCAGCTGGCTTATTACACTGGCATACACCACAGAGATGCACAATCATGGTTATAAAACTGTTTTATCACTAGAATTGCCAATGCCACAATTAAGAAATAAAAAAACCAGAAATGAAAACTGACGTAACTAAACAGAAGATTACACTGAGATTATTTCACATCACACAGAGAATTTTTGCTTTTCTCTGTGGACACTCATAGTAGATTTAAAATAAAAACTGATTTAAAATTGAAAACATTTTTCACAGAGTACAGGACATTTTTACATGAAGTGTCAGCAATACTCAATAAAATATACCTGAGTTCAATGCCATATCATTACTACCTTGACATAAAAAATAAGTGTATTAAAATTTTTTATTTGTAGATCTATATTTTATCTACATTTTAATTTAATGGTTTGGAACCAGAATTTTAAACTGCAAAAAAGAGAGAAGACATTGAAAAATTTTTATTTGGGGGAAGACTATTCAATTAAAAGTGATAGACCACTTTTGGAATGAATTTACCTAATGGTTATTTCCAGCACTATAGCAATTCTCTTTTAGATGAGGTTTAACAACTTCAAATGCAGTAATTTGAGACAAAACAACATCAACAACAACACTTTTCACATTCCCAAATGGTGATTCTTCTCTTGTAACGTTTACCACATATACTTTGCTGCTTTCTGTTAGCGGAGCACATCCAGACCTGTAACAATTTTCCCAAGGAAGCACTTGAGACCTGGCCCAGTCATCACCATAGGTACAGGTGAGCGTGCTACGAAAGCAAATTGCTTCTAACTTAGGCTCTGATTCATTTCACTTTCACAAAAATACACTAACGTCTCATAAGATCGCAAGCTAAAGACAGAGGGAAATGTGAAAGGTTAGGTCTCTGACTAACTTCAGAAAAGCAGGACACCAACCCCACTTTCGCTGCCCGTGATTAAGCGAGTGATTTACAAGCATGTGAAATCAGAGGCCGCCCCGTCGGGCTTGCCCCGGCGCACCCTGCGTCCTCCCCACATGCTCCTGGGCTCGGCTGCTGTCTCTCAAGAGCCTCACCTCAATGGGCTCAGTCACCCGGACAATCAGCAGCTTTCAGCCTCACGTCCTCTCCTCCCCCCGTAAAAGGGCCGCTTCAAAAAAGCTTCTTTTGAAATGAGGATCCAAGTAGATAGAGAGGGACAGGAGTCCAGTCACACTTGTCCCAGTGACAGACAAGTCTTTCAGCTTTGCCTGCTGCGGGCTGCAAGCCGAAGGGCATGGCTGTGAGCCTCACCAACCCCTGACCGCTCAGGAGAGCTCAGGGGCAGAGAGAAGGCCTGCTGGTTTCTAAGGGCCACCTGTAGGTGACAGGTGATGGCTGGTCTTTGCTGCTGTGCACACACAAAGCCAAGGGGGACTTTCAGATCCTTGGTGGTCAGGAGAAGTTTGGTGAAATCACACGAGAGAAATGTCTGGTGTCCTTGTCATTTTTTACAAGGGGTTTTCAGGTATTTTTAGCAAGCTACATATTTAAGGAATGATAACAGTTTTGTCAACTAGATAAACACCAGATTCCAAAAAGGAACAAAACCAGGAAAAATTTAATGAGTAAAATCATCGTCCAATTAGAATTGCTGAGATTTTTAAATTAAATACCAGTTTTCAAAAATTTCTATCAAGAATCTTACATGCTGCCAAAGTTAGCTCATCTCTTCAATCAAAGTAAACTATTAGTATGTGGAGGCCAAGTAAATGACAAACGGTACAGGACAAATGACAAGTGGTGTCCAACTACTGGATCCCAGTGGTCATTTCAGTGTTAGGGTTTGGGCATAGGCTGGGCAGATAAAATGCCTCTCATTCAATGTGTGTCTGAGCCAGGGTTTGGCTCAGTCTTAGACCCAGGGTTTTCAAATTGGGTACATATCAAAATCACCTGGAAAATCTTTAAAAACATACCGATGCCTAGTATGTTTAACCCCAGATAGTGGGCAATGGGATTTTTTAAAGTTCCCAGGCAATTTAACTGTGTGGTCATTCTTGAGAAAACACTGGTCTATCTTTCCCAAGGACTTGGGATAAAGCTGGTTCTGGTACCTGCCCCACATCCTGACTCAGGATTCAGACATAAGCTCAGCTTAAAGATTTCAAATCACCAATGTCTTGGAATTTTCCCTTTGTGGATAACACAATAACAAATAATGCATATGCCTTCCCCTTCCACACCACACACACACACACACACACACACACACACACACACTGAAAACTTTAAGTTTCCTCACCAGTTGGATACTTGAGCCATTCTTCACCGTGTCCCTGCTGGTGGTTAGCTTGTACAACGCACTATCATCAAAGATCTGTCTAACCACCGCATATTTAAAAAACATATTTCTGATCCACTCTTTACTTGGCAATGTCACAAACTGCAGTGTTCCCGGAGTTGAGCTGTTGTGAATGAAGTTATCTCTTCCTAAATGAAATGGCAGTTTAAATTCATATGGCATAGAATTTATTCCATTAATCCAAAGCCACAATTTATTTTCTAGAGCAAAAGGAAGCCAATTCTTTCACTTGTGCTCTGCATTTCTGCACAGAACTTTCGCTCCAGGCAACTAGACAGTTACACTTCCAAGTACTGAAATCTCCCACAATGTAGGCAGCACAGCCTGGTGTTTAACACAAGAAATCACTTTTCGCCTCAAACAGGACCCGCTGAGGGAGGAGCTGCCCGAGTTCCCTGAAGGACTGGCTCTTTGCTGGCTACAATCAGGGCTAGAATAAGGAGATAACCAAGTCCAGCTCCTTGCCACAAAAAGATCAGTCCTTTTTCATGTGCCAGGAATCACTATCAATTCTTAATGGACAATTAGCAGAAAAGGAATTCCAGATTTCCTTACCGCCAGCGAAAGCTTTAGAAACCCTTATAATCAGGAATTCCGCTTTAAGTCTGATTTAATGCACTCATGCTGGTCATTAATTAATATCATGGGGGATCCCACTGTGGTTTGTCTTGTTTTCATTTCAAACATATGAAGGTCAGGCTCAGTATATACATTATTAATTCTGTGATCTGAGTATTGCCATCAATACTGTGCTCTGTTAAAACAGCTTTATTTTCTCTCTTGGGATTTTAAAATTGAAAGAATAGTAAAGAAGTGATATGCATAATAATTTATGAAAATTCCTATTTGCATTACTTACGCAAAATGATTATTAACAAACAGAATATTGCCATGAGCACACTAACTATTCATATATCAAGAAAGCCTGAAGCATTACTGTGAAATAGCTGTGAAACTATCTTCTCTTCAGAAGTCTCTGAAGGACATACCACGAAAATCAGTGGTAGGATCACCTCACGAATACACTGGCACCTGCTCCAACATAGCTGTAGTTGCCTCTTCTCATGCTTCCAACCCGTGACTTGTGACAGGAGTTTCAAGGAGACTAAGATAAAGGCCAGTGGTCGTATAACCTCCTTGAGGTGATAAGGATGTGATCTCATCACTCACTATCCAGTATACACTCAAATATCCATGTGATAGATTGGTATCTTATTGATGTCACAAGTGTCAAAGATGAACAGAATTTAAAATATTGCCCTTTAAAACATGGCATATTATGTAAGAACTCATTCTACAGAGGATAATGGATTTTGAAGTTTATTTAAGCCCTGGAGCTCTCCTAGGAGAGGAGGGCCATTCTGAAGAATTCCCTGAGGCCTGCCAGTCAAGCACAGGGCAGAGCCATCGCGCTGCTGCAGCCTGATGTGTGCAGTTCTATCATGTCTCAATAGCAGAGAAGATAAACTTTCATTCGATATCCCAGTGAATGGGCATGAATTTAAAAAGAGAGATTCTGAAGAAACTCTAGAAAAGGAAGACAGTTAAAGTAGAAACAAGAACACCAGTTTGTTGTTGTTTCTTACAACAAAAATTTCAAGTATTCTTAGCTCATTTCTTTCATTTACACTTTATCATACGTATCTTTTCTTTCTTTTTTTAAAATATTTTTATTGATTTCAGAGAGGAATGGAGAGGGAGAGAGAAATAGAAACATCAATGATGAGAGAGAATCACTGGCTGTCTCCTGCACACCTCCCACTGGATTGACCCGGCAACCCAGGAATATACCCTTGACTGGAATCGAACCTGGGACCCTTCGGTCCACAGGCTGACGTTCTATCCACTGAGCCAAACCAGCTAGGGGTCATATGTATCCTTTCAACACCAACATTTTTACTAAAATAACATTAGAAAACTATACATTAACCTTGCAAATATTTGAAAACATTATATGTTAGAGCAAATTGACAATGTGCATGTATATGGTGGATGCCCTTCAACTCAGTAATGCTCCTTTTATGAATTCTAAGAAAGTCATCCATAAGAATGACAAGTAACCATGATAAAAAAGAAAAGACTAGAGTCATCCCAAAGGTCTCATAAAAAGAAAATGAACTTATTGAGAAAAATTTTCAAATCTGGTAACATATTCATGATATATTGTTAGGTGAAGAAAGAAGGCTAAAAAGATGTTTGTTTATATGGTTTGATTTAAATTTTATTTTAAAGCTTTTTAGTATAAAAACTATCAGAAAGCATCTTCTTTTATGAATTTCTGCATTTATTAATATGGACCTGTATTAGCTTTGTACTCAGGAAAAATTCATTCAATGTTAATATAAAAAACTGGAAGGAAGTATATCAAGATGTTACTAGTGGTATTCTTTAATTAATGGGATGATAGGCAATGTTTTTTTCATGCTTTCCCCAATTTTCTCTTTTCTGGAGAGCCTGCTCAACTTGCACAGTTGGAAAAATACACTGCTGTTGAGTGATGCACTTGAGGCTGCATCTTCATTCTTTCCTCATTAGGGACACTGGCAGTGACTGATCAGAACACATTTCAGAATGTATTGATTGAACTCTGATGTGCAAAATGCTAATGCATAATTTAAAGAGACTTTTGATTATTTGCAGTGAATTTTAAAGAAAAAAATTATTGGGAAACAATTGAACCTACTCGGCTAAACAGATTTTCCAAATGATCTGTGTCTTGGTGCCAAAGTCCTTTTCCTTAAGGGACTGGAACAGGGGTCCTCAAACTACGGCCCGCAGGCCACATGCAAATACAAATATTGTATTTGTTCCCGTTTTGTTTTTTTACTTCAAAATAAGATATGTGCAGTGTGCATAGGAATTTGTTCATAGTTGTTTTTTTAAACTATAGTCCGGCCCTCCAACTGTCTGAGGGACAGTGAACTGGCCCCCTGTTTAAAAAGTTTGAGGACCCCTGGACTGGAAGTACCATAAGGCACCTCTCTTGGGCAGTATGTCTTGGTGACGTTGTCACACATGAAGTTGAGGTGGGTGGTCCCAATAATGTGGCATTTCCTATATTCTAATTAAGTCATTCTAATTGTTTCACATGGTAGGTACCAAATATATAGATCTGAGGAATATATTTTTTCCAACTTGTTTGCTCTTGTTTTGATGTTCTTACCTATGACTAGAGCAAGGAGGAGTTTATTTCTGTATGAGAAGAGTATAAATCCTCCTTTAATGTTTTTGCCAGTTAAGAATTGAAAAAGATAACTAGTTCTTCTCAAATCATATACAGCTCTTCCCCAATCACATACAGTTAATTGTTTCATTCTAAAATAGTCATGAGTTGTTCTATTGTCTCAATTTTAGAATGCCACAATTTGCGTTATCGCTTAATACTGCAAATACTATACTGCATTACTCTCTTCTGAAACAAATTTGGTAATTTTATTTACATACCTATTAGATTACTTAACTCAAATTGGAGAAGTGGGAAAGAAGTCAAGAGCTGTGCTAATATATTACAAAGATGGCTTGTTATAGATAAAAATATTTGACTTACCTGTAAAAACATTATACAAGGAAGTCACAGTATAAGTAGCATCTTTTATGACACAGGCTCAAACACAGATGTGGTAAAGAATGACTTGCAGTTGCCAAAATAACCGAAAGACCTCTTTGTTTGTATTAGCAAATGCTGATATACAAATCTACAATTGCAAGTATTATGCCTATTAAGTAACATTTCAACAAATACTTTATAAAACCAAGAATGATTTTTAAATGTGTAAATTACACAGGGAAAGCATGTCCAAGTACCAATCTGTTTGCACTGCTTAATAGTCACCAAACATCATTAAAAGGGGAGGAGGGGCAGGCAGGTGGGGACAACTGTAATAGTGTCAACAATAAAAATAAAGTTAGGAAAACTGTCATTGTGCCGGTTCAGTTGTCATAGTTATTGTTCCTTTATGGTGTTTCCTTATTTTCTCCTTAAACATTCTTTTATTATAAAGAAATACCTGTAGCAAGGATAACACTAAAATAGAATTAACATAGCCAGAGCAAAGATAAATAAAAGTTAAAAAGCCAACCTTTATTCCACTTTGAACAAGTTTGTGAATGTCCAAATAAGGCTCCTTGAAAATGTCTCCTTCGGGGGTGAGTATCTTCACGTAACCTTCCTTTTCCAGGATGAAGAGCCGGTGGGAGCCGTCCCCACTGTGGAGGGCGCTGACCGGCTGACGCAGCCCACTCACAACCTCCTGAATGCAGAAGCAGTTGTGCTTGTGCTTTCTAGACAAATGAAAGAAACCGGTAAGCAGTGCTTAAGGTGAAGGGTGGAAGGGATGCACTTAGCATCCTTTCAAAATACATTTCCTCTAGGAAGCAATGGTTTGGATGATCCTGAAGGGCTGCTCACCCAAGGGCACAATCGGATTCTTTGAAATTCTTTTCAATTGGGGAGAAATAAAACCGAACAGCCCCCTATCAGAAAGTAAAAGAGAATTTCAAAACGTGTATTGGAAATATTGAGGGTAACGCTTTGTCAAGTATGTGATTGTCTAACCACTATGCTGTATACCTGAAACTAATACAAAATAATATTGAGTGTAAACTGTTCATTGAACAAATTTAAAATTTTTTTTAAAGAACTACCATTTACACACCACCTAGCTTCAAAAACTACATATATTTTAAAACTTCATAAGCTCATTATCTCATCTTTCAGTGACTATAATTAAAATGAGCTTTACTCACAATAATTAAACATTATAGAAGGGTGCTCGAGAGAAAGTTCTAAGATCTATTTATAAAACTCTGATTGGCTAATAATAATGTGCATCATAACCTAACAGCAAGCATACATTTCAAGTTAAAACTATACTCATAAAATTCACATGAATCATAGAGAAGCCAAGCTCATAACAAGATTAGTAATCTAAGTATTAAAAGCATTTATACTAATATGACGTTAGAGAAGCAAACTACTAAAAAGAAAAAAAAAGCATGTGGAGGGTATAGCTGCTAGACATAAGCAAAGAAAGATGAGTCACTTTCAAAGCCACAAGATTTGTTAGTTTTTTTTTTTAAAAAAAGGTTAAAGAGCATTATCTTTATGAACCTGCTGATCTCCTCCACTTTGTCATATTCTTCCATCTGGTCCAAGTAGTTAGACGCTGGTCCTCTGATTTGTTTTCTTGGAAAATCTGGAAAGCACAACCCACCATCTTTTTTTGCATAGTAAAAGCAAAACTCCTCAGCAGTAGTTTGAAGGAAACCTTTAAAAAATGTAAAAAGGCTCATCAGAAATAGTACCATGTAAAAACATCCTATTGGAAAGATAAAAACACAAGGAAAGAATTTTTTAGGAACCATATGAATAGTCTAGGAAAGTATATAGACAAAAAAGAAAGAAAAACTTTTTTTGCTTGGGATTTTCATTTTTTAACCAAAACTTGAGACATTCAGTAAAAGTGAAATTATGTCATATTGGATAGTTTAAAAGGCTCATATGAAATACACATTATACATTTCTTGTTATTGCATTGATTTATTTTCAAGCTTCCCCAGTGACCACATGTTGCACTGGTGAACTTATCCAATCACTGTTCAGCATTTTTTGCCCTAGAGTAATTCCTAAGAAGAGTAAATTAGAATCAAGAAAGAGAAAGACTATCAGATGCCAGTTTGGCCATTTTACAATTCTTACTATATTGTCACTCACATATGATTAAAAAATAAATCTAGTCGCTATCACAAGGTCATTATACACTATAATGAATGACTGACTCATTGTGCAATGATTGAGCAACGAATTGATGTTGTAACAGAGCCACCATTTTCAAATATGTAGGTGCCGTTTCCTACACTTCACTCACAGGAGAAAATGATTATTTTGCAAAACAAAAATTATATTTAAAATATCCTTTCAATTTTCTCAGGCACAATAGCTGACATACCACCCTTCGCTGAAAAATAATTATAACAAGCCAAAACAAAAAATGCAATATAGGCATCTGAAAGACAAATAATTTTGCTTACATAGTAACAATTTTTATGAAATAAAACAACTATCTATAATAATAAAAGCATAATATGCTAATTAGACCGGACAGCCGAACGACCTTCCAGACGTCATTCCAGACGTCCTTCTGGACGAAGCCATGGTGGTGGGGGACTGAGACAGAGGTGGTTAGGGGCAATCAGGCAGGCAGGTGAGCAGTTAGGGGCATCAGGCAGTCAGGCAGAGTGGTTAGGGGTGATCAGGCAGGCAGGTGAGTGGTTAGGGGCTATCAGGCAGGCAGGGAGAGTGGTTAGGGGTGATCAGGCAGGTGAGTGGTTAGGGATGATAAGGCAGGCAGGCAGAGTGATTAGGGGCAATCAGGCAGGCAGGTGAGTGGTTAGGGGCGATGAGGCAGGCAGGCAGGCGAGGGGTTAGGGGCGATCAGGCAGGCAGGCCGGCGAGTGGTTAGGAGCCAGTGGTCCTGGATTACAAAAGGGATGTCCAATTGCCGGTTTAGGTGGGATAGGGCCTACACCGGCAGTCAGACATCCCCCGAGGGGTCCCGGATTGCGAGGGGGTGCAGGCCGGCTGAGGAACCTCCCCCATGCACGAATATCGTGCACTGGGCCTCTAGTATTTGAATAAGATGAGGACTTTATGATCAAATATAATTTTTACATTACTTTTAACATTTGAGTTAATAAGGTGTTGGGTTTTTGGGAGGAGGGCATATTAATTAATGATTCAGTTCCATATTCTGATGATTCTGCTATCAAAATAATTTGTTGCTACTAGAGTTGACTTTTTATATGAAATATATGAAGTTCTAAATTCCTGCTTTTGGTCTCATACCTTTATTATGTTTAATGTTTTGATTTTTACCTAACAAATCAGATTATCATGCCTCATCAATACTGTGATAAAGGCATGTGGTAACTTAGTTGACATTCAGAAGTTGTATAATACATTCTAGTTTGCATGGATTTCTAAGAACAAGAATTTGGGGACAACCAAGTGAGGCTTATCAATGGATTATGTAAGATGTATTTCTTTTCTGTGAGCTTGACCAAAGTCCCTTCAAACCTAAAACTATTCTTGGGAACTGAGGGTCCCAAATGGTTAAAACTTGATATAGATTTTTGACCTAACTTTTGGGTAAAATGTATCCACCCCTAAACTTCTGAGGCAGATTCTTCAAGGCCAGTATCTGATTAGGTTACTGAGAAACATCTTATCTTTGGGAACCAGGCAAGAAAGAGCAGATGTCCTTGAGAATGTATGTGTGTATGTATGTGTGTGGGGGTGGGGGTTGGGTGGGAGGTGTGGACAGAAAAGGAGGCAGGGCAGTTGGGAAGGGTGCTCCTTGCGGGGGAGGGCAAGGCAGCTGGAAGAAGTTATCTTTGTTTAATAAAAAATCAGGAATTAGAAATTGAAGAGAGGGATGACCGCTGCAACATTTATTCATCTGCAGCAATTCACTGTTTGCAAAAGGTCACTTTTCTCCTCCAGTCTTTAATGGCTAAGCAGACAGAGGAAAGCTGCCTAGGGTTGTTCAACAAGTCTGCCTGAGGAAAAAGAAGGAACACTGAGCTGCTAAATCAAACTTTTTGAACAGTTTTGGGCTAGATCTTTTTTTTTTCATATATATATATATATATATATATATATATATATATATCCAAAAATATATATATGTATATATATTATATGTAATATATCTATATATTTACATTACATATAAAATATATGTTTATTATATTTAAATTGACCATCAAGCAGGAAGAACTCCATGCATTTAGGAACACTGTCAGACCATGGATATATTTATAACTGAATGTATGAAGGAGAAATTTTGTGTTAATGTGATGTTTGCCTCCGGGGTCATAGAAAAACTTCAAAGCACAATTCAGAAGAAATTTTGATTTTGGTTGTTTGCTGTTGTTGTTTTTTTAAGTCTGCATTCCAGCCTTACAGTCTGCAAACCAATAACATCTTAAGGGGAAATGAAGGAACAATGCTGGTGGCTGATTCCATTTTATAAGGAATTATTAGCTGGGGACAAATGAGGAAATGAAAAATCATTTTCAAATGCGACATCAGAAGATTAATGGTGCCGATTCATAAACTCCATGGTTCCTGGGGGTACCACACTCTTTTAGCAAATTAAAGACAAAACTAAAACAGAAGGTTCACAATGAATTACTCTGAGTTTTTTTTTTTTTTTACAAATTCTAGACTCACTGAGTCATCTAAGTGTGAAGGAGGAAGCCTACTCAGAAGACTTTCACATAAAAAAATTGACATGTTTCTTACAGTTATGATAGTTTAATTGAAATATCTAATACTCTTTGTAATACTTTACCTTAAATGATCTGCTTTGGATTATTTAAGGTAACTGGAAAGTGATGAATAATATCTTTTTCTGGGAGGAGCTGAAAGGGATCTCGTTCAGGACATTGAGCTAACATTTATTGCCAGGGAAGATGTAATTCACCAAATGGTACCCTTCTTTGGAAAACGGAAGCACATCTTACTCAAAGTGAGTGTTTAGCTCACCTTGGATCATCATAATATGATCAAGTCCACTAATAATGGACGTTCACTGATTATTCCAGGAGCCATATTTTTTGTTTAAACCCCTGATAACTTATCAACTATCTTGGACCTGGCACTATTCTCTCCTGGATCATGAACCCAGTCCTACTACACCATGAAGCTCCCTATAAAACATTGACACGTGAACAAATATTCTCAGTAGAGGAGTCTCAGCTCTAGCTTTTCTCTCACTCAGCATGTATGCTGGAGAAAAGTTATTTCTCCCCATTACATGTGGTGTTCATCATGATAAGGAAAAAATGGAAAAAAGAAAAAATGCCCAACTGTCAATAAGGCTTGCACTCCAGAGCATTTTTCTAGTAGAGGTAGTAGATTTGATGTGTCCATCTGTTCGCTCTGGTTTGTGTCTTGGGGACTAAGAAGACACATGGGTGAGGTATCTGACTGGGTGGTCAGGAGTGGCTGTGGACTAAAGCAGCTCAGTGGAATCAAATCCTTGACCTTGGCCTCATTAGCAACAGGATTAAACCAATTGAACTAATTGTGTACAGACATTTCACACTGCAGTAACCTACAGATGACGTCTTAGAGTGATAAACATCATTTTGATAGCGATGAATGGAAGAAACAAGGCTGTCGAGTGTGGGGTGCTATCACTGAGTGAACAGCAAAGCACCCACTCCCACTCTGTTCGTCATAATTCAGGCAGAAGAGAAGACCTGTGGTGTTCAGAAAGGAGCTCGTGTGATGGGTTTTTGTTTTGTTTTGTTCTTTGCAATTTTGGTACTTTTTAGAAGTTTTAAGAAATTACCCCCCAAAGTAAATTCACAACTAGCTAATATTATGATTAAGAAAACTCTAGTGTATCCTCACTTTTGTGACTTTTAACTTAAATTCTTTTCTCATGGGATGGGGAGGGCGGGGAATAAGCAGGTCATGACTATTTCTGCATTACAGTTTCTAGAAAGTAGCTATCTTTCGGGTGTCAGTGTATTGCAAAGTGACCGGTGTGTTCTTAAAACCATGAAGGTGAAGCAAAGAGACAGGTCATTTACATATTTATTATTTTATATATTGGGCAAGGGAGGAAGAAATGAAGATGTCTCTGGAATTATTTTCACCCCCTTTCAGCATTTGTTTTAGCAAAATACATACCTTAGGGTACCTTCCTCTTCATGTTTTTGATTTGCAGAAAGATGAGGTATTAATAAGCATAGTCCAAATATGTTAACTAATTTCTTATTAAAAAATCACAAAGTAGCTGTTTTTTTTTGTTTGTTTGTTTGTTGTTTTGTTTTTACCATTTTGAACTTCAGAGAAAAGTAAACCATGTCACTAAATAGACTTAAGGTGAAAATATTACAAACTTGCTTTTTGAGCAACTTCTGAAAAATCAGGGTTCTAGAATTCTAGAGTCTTCCGGGTTTGGGGGAAGGGCGGAAGGCAGGATCACCATCCTATTCATCATACTTCAGGAAATGGTAACCTGTGTGCCAAGGATCAGTCTGGCTAACAAACTGGTCAACAGAAGGAACACAAATAGTGTGATTACAGCTTACTTTGGGACCCGTATTTAGAGCGATTATTTGCATTTGATGGGTCCGGAGGAAGGCCCCCTCTGCGAGTGGCTGCAGCCTGCTAGCCTGTCCCTGGGAAGCGCCCTGGCTGCTCCGTCCACCACTGGAGTGGAGCTTTCATCTGGTTATCTTTCAAGGCAGCCTGGGTGGCCACCAAAAGCACTTGACATCTTGATGCACTTCAGCAGTTTTACATATATACAAACTCGGTAGAAAAATAAATTTGTCATTCGTCACCACATATGTTGATCTGGGGAGTGAGGTGCTTGCCGCTCTGGCTCCTGAGCTGTTTGCTGTGCTCCCTCTGACAGTGGGTATCGCTTTCTGTTGTTTGTTTTGGAAGCTACAATAACTTCAGATGCAGGAAGACCCCCATAGATGAGTTCCCAAATACAGCCTGGTTGTCTTGAACTCAAGTAGATGGAGGTAGATGAAAATGCTAAGTGTTCATATCACGCTCAGCTTACGGTGGTCAAGGCGAACCTTCAAGACTTGAAATTTGCAGCAGGCCTTCATGGGACCTAATCTGTTATCGCTTCTCGACAGGCCATCGAGGCAACCGTGACCCATTCTACTTTGCTTTGGGGAATGTGATAAAGAGGGAGAAACAGCTGGCTTAAAAAAAGCCTTCGAAACATGACTGTAGTTTATAAAGACAATAATAATATTTTCACATTGAATGGGTTTAGATCCATGTTATGCTACACCAAAGAAAGCAAGCAACCCTAGTCAAAATGTTTTCTTAGGTTATTAAGAGGGCTCTATAAAAAAATGCCAAAAAAAGGGAAATCTACACTTTTGGGTCAGAGAAAAAAGTGAAATGTGCATAGCAATGAAAAAAAAAGTTATCTAAGTGCATCCCAGAGTTCTTAAAGCTTGCCTTTTCCTCCAGTGCCATGGGGTTTTCTACACTGTTAGCTCCAGAGTTGTTTGTGTGTGACTTTGCCTAACTAAACTAAAGCTGCCTCCTTAAATTCTTTTCTACCTCTATGTTGATTCTTCCAACAACCAAAGTTTACAAACATTTGATGGTAAAATTAATCAATGCCCAAGAATGTATATGTTTATTAGGGTCCAAAACATGATAGTGACCAGGTAGACTTGGATGGCTGTCAGCATGAGAACTTCTCTGTGCACCCTCTCACTTTCTCACTGCACAACTTAGGGGGAGGCATTTCACGCCTCCGGAGCCTCAGGTGTCCTATCAATCAAGTGGACAATTCCTACCTATCTCTCAGGGTTTTTGAAGTGCAAATTAGTCATCATATGTCAAAGTGCTTTGTAAGGCTTTACTTTTTTTTTTATTTTGAATTGTATCTTATTTAAGGGAATACCTTAAAAGTCAGTGGACAATCTGCATTTATGTGTCCACTGTGTAGAGGGGGAGGCTGCCTTGATATTGATGTAGATGGGTAAAGGAGAAACCAATAAGAAATCTGTGCTGATAATCTAACACGTGTAAAGATCACCGACTGTATTACCGATTTCACAACAACAACAAAGAGCAGAACATTTCAACAAAACCAACATACTACTTGTGGACCGAAATGACAGTAATCCCATTTAGCAGCAATAAAAGTTTTCAAATTTGAAAAGGTTAGTTATGAGGAAAGAATAGGTTTGTTGAACGATGAGATACATTTTACACGCCTGGATGCAAGCATTGAAGGACAGGTGTCTTGGAAGGACATCTGCAGTTGATGTAATGTATGCGTTTTTACCTGGAATGTGGCCTCGGCAAGTGTAAAAGAATTCTTTGCAATAGTCTTTGCAGAGCAGGGGGAGGACTAGGTCTCTGTCCAAGGCTTCCCTCTCAGGTGAGTGGAACAGGTTCTGAGAATATGGAGAGCAAAGCGCACATTTGATTTCCTCCAGTAACTTCCCACATTCGGTGTTGTTGTTCACAGAAAATATCTGAAAGCCGTAAATCAGAAATAAACTCCTTTTTAGTGGTTCGAAGTTAGGGTTAGTTGCTTTTTATTTTGTAATCAGGTAACTAGAAAAGTATGATTTAGCCAATATAGTTGTCTGAAAAGAACTGCCATGGGACGGTAGAGAATGCCTGTATAAGGATATACAGGTCCTCTCTTGTGTGGAATGAGAGAGCCAAGGGTAGGGGATGGACAAAAGTCTTCTTACTCTTGCAAATCAAAGTGGTTTATCTGCCTTTCAGGTGTAAAAAAATTAAATGACAATTATAGTGAGACCCTTTATCTCTTTATCACTTTACTCTGCTTCAAAGTGTATAGTGACTGATACTTAACTTTAAAATTCCGCCAAAACCGGTTTGGCTCGGTGGATAGAGCATCGGCCTGCGGACTGAAAGGTCCCAGGTTCGATTTCGGTCAAGGGCATATACCTTGGTTGCGGGCACATCCCCGGTAGGAGGTGTGCAGGAGGCAGCTGGTCAATGGGCAGCTGATCAATGTTTCTCTCTCATCGATGTTTCTAACTCTCTATCCCTCTCCCTTCCTCTCTGTAAAAAATCAATAAAAATATATATTAAAAAAATAAAATTCCAAATACCTTTATCCACTAACAGGGTGTCTCCCAAAAAACGTATACACCTTGAATGATTATAAAGTCAGTGTTTATTAACATACAGTTCATTTTCAAAATTTAAGAGAATCTACAGAAATGAGTGTGTATATATTTTTTGGGACACCCTGTATATGTAAAGCAGAATTAAAAAATATATATATGGTTTATTTGTGTCTTGAAATTCACTCATGAAATTCCTAATTTGATATTCTCAAAGATGTTAACTTGAATTACATTTTTCTAATTTTAATTAATTTTCAATCTAAAATTGCATAGGGAAAGTTTTCTAAAGTGGGGAAAAATTTCTCCCTTTCATGTTCTATAAAAATAATATCTGGAGCTGAATCAAACGGGTTTAAGACCCATTTTTATTATTCATTATATCTTAGCCAGGAAAAACTTTCTAACCAGCTCCTCAGGTATGTTATATGCATGAATAAACTCAAGAGTCTAATAAAAGTGCTTTTGTATAGTATTTAGTAAGTCTTGATGGGAAAAGGCATGCTTTTATCCTTATTTATACAGTAGTATGTCTTTTATGTCAATAAGATCAATTTGGGTGTCATTGATTCACTGAGGTTAGGTCTCAGTGCCTTAGTACTAACTTTGAAAAACTGATTTCAGGAGTTCCTCTAATTAATATAGAGGAACAGTATCAGCACAATATTTGAGATGTGCTGTCTAAACCAATAACTGATTTTTCATATTGAAAAAAAACCTAATGGGATTGAATCTTCAACATTTTCCCAGTTTATGTAACTATATCTGTACCTAATCACTTCTTTAGAACTATGAACTGGAGTTAATATTTTAATATATAGATCATTGTTTAAAGCAAATAGTTCATTCACAAACTGAGGTTCTAATTTGAGTACATCGTACGGCTTCTAATTTTTTAGGATAAATATATTCTAGATGATCACAAAATTTGGATCTTCAAGAGCAAAGCAACTTAAATTCCATAGAAGTTACCCAGTTTCAGAAAAAAATTTACAATATGTTGTAACTATCTACGATATTCAGAAGTCACTTCTAATCAGAATTATATGTACATTTTAATTTTTATCAACTTATTTAAATGACAATTGCTTAAATGGTTAAAGTTTTCTAAAAGGAAACATACACCAGACACTTAGAATTTGCATTCCAAGAATGTTTTAAATGTCTTTTATTGTCCATACTCTGGCAGACCTCACCAGATCCATTCAATATTAATACTGTTCAACTTTGTTCTGTTTGTTTATCATACAGCAGTCCTCTAAGAACAAAACAACTGCAGGATGTTGAAACCACCTCCTTTGCTGGCGGAAAAACTGCAATGTAATTACCTTTGGTTTTATGGAGAATATGCACGCTTCCATTTTTTTATAGCTGAAACAAAATGATCCCCATATACTCTCCCAGCTGCTGTCCAGGAAGAGCTTGAAGTTAGTGCCTAAAGAATTTTGTCTTTTACAATTTTTGGAATGTGTCCTGGCCACAAGATCTCTCATCAAAAGTTTCAGAAATAGGATTCAATAAATTATCTGAAATCAAGTATAATATTATTCTTTGTAAAGTTTCATGCTGTTCCGGCCCAGCAGGATGGTAACATTTTGCTCTGTGTGAGGTCTGCAGTGTAAATACCCATTTGAAGATAGATAGAGCCATCATTCTGGCTTTGGTTTCAATGAACCAATAGTCTTACTGAAGTCAATTAAACTGACTCAGCCCAAGCTGCAACACTGTTTTAGACAGATGTGTACTGCTGTGTGTGTGTGTGTGTGTGTGTGTGTGTGTGTGTGTGTGTAGGGAATTTTTTCTTGTCAGGCTATGTGTCTGTGTCTATACAGGTCCTTAACTTTATGTCTGACAATGTCATCAATCTTAAGAAGAAATTTAAGCTAATTTCCTGTTTCGATTTCTAAAAGCCATATACGAAACCATCAAATTATAGTGGTTTAAACTAAATATACTTTGGAAATCATGTAAAACTTGGAAACATTATTACAGCATGCCTAGTAATGATTGTGGCTGTTGCTGACTAATTTATAACATCTGGCAGGTCATCCTTTAATCTTGAGCCACATGAAAGTAAAACCCATAGAAGAAAGGTAAGATAAATCCTGGAATACACAGTGAAGTGTGGCCTACAACTATAGCTTATCAACAAGTAGTAAAATGGGTGACAGAGACCTTCTGTATTTCTCCTTATTTATCAAGTAACTAAACAAAGAGCATAGAAAGGCCCCCACATGGGTTTGATGAGCGGACAAAAGGAGAAAATACATGACAGTATATTAAGATGTCACCTTAAGATCACTTGGTACATAAAAAGTTATTTCTAAAAATCATATGCCTACAATGTTCTTCAGCTGTTGGGTAGAACACATGGGTCTCTGGACTATAGTGCTGGATTATGTCATTAAAGAGTTCAGTTTCAATTTTAGGCTAATATGTAAATAGATCATTGTACTAAGGCAGCTGTTAAAGGGATCCCAGGATGAGTTATTTGTTTAGTTGGATGTGTTCAACAATAGGCTTTGTCCCTGAAAGAGCCAGAGCAAACAAATGATTGTAAAAGGGCACACTTGAAAACAATTACTTTTCACCCATTCCTTGACAGCTTTGGCTGTGAAACCACCCAAGGTAGAGAGATCTTCTATGCTTCTGTGGGTACAAGTTAAGTTTTAGAAATGGGGGTATTTCAGTTGGTAGCTGTTTGAATTTGGCAAATGGGAATTAGATCCTTTTAGCATGTTGTATTTAAGAGCTGCAAAAATATTAAGACAATATAACTTCCTTAATTTGGGCAGTAGTTATTTATAACAGTAGTTAGCCATCTCATTACAATGCTCAAAATGATTAAAATGTACAAAACATTAAACTATATTTAAATAAAAAACATAATGCCATGGCTACAGAATTGAACTTAATGCTAGTTCATTACATGAAAGAATATGTGTGAGACTGGAAACTGGACTTACTGGCACAGCTGAGCATGCTCAATACTCCTACATAGTTTGCTACTATCTGTCTATGAAGTTTCTTCCCATAGGAAAAGGCTACTCCTATAGTTTCTTGAAACGTTGCAGAAATCTTTCTGGGGAAAACATTTTTTTTTTCACAAATAAAAAAGGGTCCTTTCAAAAAGCCATCATCTCTCCTGTCCATATATTATGAAATAAGACCCTAACATATATTATAAACCAGGAAAGGTTAGGGAAAGAAGGGAAACAGTGATGTTTATTATAAAATAACATGTTTTAAAAATTATTAAAACTTGAGCGCTAACATAGGTCAAGAGTGCATAGGCATAATGATATCAAATCTCTGAGTTGCACAATTTGAGTATTGTTGGTTTATAAACCATTTGTAATGAAACCAGCAAAGTCTAGTGTACCACATTTAATTCACACACATTTCCCAAGCGCGTAGGGGTTTGTTGGAGATTGGGAGCACGTAAAATGGAAAGGAATGTGGATAGCTAACGTGGCAGATTTGCTTCCTAAAGAATGATTTCTTAAAAAAAAAAAGCTTTATATAACTTCTCTTAGGGATTATAATTCCCATCAGCGCCCCCTCCCCCAACTCCAATCTCCACTACATTTAGTTAAGAACAAACTTTTCATTCCTCATGTTCATGTTTAATATGGCAGGGGTCTGCAGATCATGGGTGTACTCACAGTATACACTGTACACAGGGAGACTTAATGGCAAATATTTCTAAACCTTCCTTTAAATTTCCTGCTTCTTTTGAGATCCTGGTAAAACCCTGCAGATGATGTGAATGTAGCTCTTCTGCCATTTAATTCAATTACAACACAGGAGCTTAAGGACATTGTTTTTGAATAAAATGCTGGAATATCTGTTCCCTGAATCTCAGACCACTGCTGCATATGGTAAGAATAAAGAGCGAGATGCAGCTGAAAACCTGCAGCAAGACAGTTCTCACTCATCTGGGAATAGAGGGAGTTGGACAAATGCTCCCTCAAAAGGCATGAACATTTGGACAGAGCTGGGGACTGAAAGAGAATGATGTTCTCTAGTTTCACCCATTAGTGAACCAACTAACAAACACAATGGTGTTGTTGTTATTCTTTTGCCATAAGCAACAGGACTCTGTGTGTGGGCAGCAGTTTAGTGGGGAGGAGGATAAGTCGACCCCTTTTTGTCCTATTGATTTTTTCCTATTTGCATGACTTGAGCAAATTAAATGATGCAATATGGCTTTTTGTTACAAAACAAAGTGAGAGATACCACCCAGACACATATGTTGATTCCTAGGAGCTGTTTACATGAGAATAGAGTGAAATCTACCGTGAACTGAGCATAAAAATTAGATTCAGCCTGGGTATTTTTTTTTTTTATTATGCCTGGGCCAGCAAGACTGAAGCAGAAGTTTTCCAAGAGACTCTCAGACCTTGACAACTGCAGTGTTGTAACAGAGGAATTCTTAATTAAACCTAAAATGGGGAAAGGGAGGGGGAGCAAAGACACCTGATTGTTTATTTCACGTGCAGTGATTGTTAATGACGTGGTCCCCCAGGCTTTCTCCGGAGTACAGTAGACCGCACACATTACTGCATCCCATGGCACGAGAGATGTTGCAAACTCAAACATAAGCCTGCGTTTCCAGTCAGCCAACACTATTTTCCTATTTCTTTAAACTTATTAACACGAGGAAAAGAGAAATGCCCTTACCCCTGACACAAGTTTCTGGAGGAGATCGTCCTGGGCAACTAAATACCAGGGAAAAGCCTGAACTGATAATATGACAAAACATTACAACCAGGGATGGGGAGTCGTCTCCGTTTCATGTGACAACTCCTCCCCAGCAAAAATCTTTCGCCAGTTTTTCGGGTTCTCCGCGGGAGCACCAGGACTTCCCTTTTCGCTATTTAACGACTGTAACGTTAGACAACCCCTCTGACGGGGCTGGGGACCATAAACCAACCATGCTTCCCCATCCTTGACGAAGCAGCCCTCTCCCTCCCCGAGCACGTGGAGAGAGCTGCACACATCTCTTCACTCCAGAAAAATAAACCGGAAACCACAGCCACCTTAATTTACAGTTTCGCCGCAGCCAATGCCTATTCGATCCAAAACACACTGTTAATCGCGATTCTTTTAAAATATGTACCCAGCCCCCGAAGGAGGGTACCACGGAAGCGCCTCTCTTCCGAGACAGGCGGTTTTGCACAGCATCCTGACCGCGGACTCCGGGGGGCGGGCGAGGTATCTGCGCTGCCCGGAGGAACACACACCACGCGATCTCGCCGGCGCTTTCGAAAAGTTACCAGAAAGAACTCCCCAGACGAACGCCGCCCTCCTTACGGCCCCCGGCACTGCCGGAGCCGCGGGGAAGCCCACCCAGCCAGCATGCCAACCTCCCAGCGGCGAGGCGGGTGCGTGCCTACCTTGTGATCCAGGCGCCCCAGCCCCGGGCTGTCACTCCGCAGGCAGCAGGAGAGCCGAGGGTAGAAGCCACCGCACAGCATCTCTCCCCCGCTCAGCAGCTCCTGCTGGGACATCATGCGCCTGTCTCTCCTTTTCAGGCGTTTCGGGGGGTTCCCGTTCAGGCACCTTCTCCTCCGCACTCCGCTCGCTTCGCTTCTTTCCCCAAACTTAGCATCTCCTTCGAAGAAGCCCAGAGCCACGGCCAGCAGCAGCAGCTTAAATGAGAGCATCTTCAGCATCGTCTGCCCGGAGCGGCCGGGGCTGGGCGCGGGCGAATGCGGGGGGAACGCCACCGCCCAGCAGGGGCACTAGGACGCAGCTCCGGGAGGAGGCTGCGGGGCGGCGGGACACTCTGGAGGCCGAGGGAGGTGGCGGGGGCGATGCAACTTTGCAAAAAAAATGAAAGGCGAGGCGATGGGTCCAGTGCCTTGGGGGAGCCCGAGGAGCGAGAGGACGTGGTGCGGATGACACCGTGGACAGCGGTGCCAGTGTCAGTGGGGTTAGGGGCTCTCTGCCGCGGCGGGGCAGTGGGAGGAGGAGAAGGAGTTGGAAGAAGAGGAGGAGAAGCCGGCCACAGAGCTTCGCTTGTCCGTGTAACGGGAGTTGTGTAGGTGAGACAGTAGCAGCGACAGAACCGGCGGCGGCGGGGCAGGCGAAGGCAGGGCCGGCGCTGGGCTCTAGATGATGCTGAGGTCTCCTCTGCCGGCGGCTGCAGCTTCTCACGCAGCCTCTCATGTTTCGTTCCCTCTTTTCTTCTTCTTTTTAACTAGCGCGCGGGGAGGTGCTGCCACCGCGCGCCCCTTGACGTCACCGCTGCTC